>NC_134569.1:59257776-59422776 GCF_050947875.1 Dermacentor variabilis | reverse complement strand
CTCATTTCAGCGTGCATAGAACGAGACCTTGGCATGTTTAAGCGAGACCAGGTTCTTTGTCTCTAAACATTCGAGGTGTTCTCGTGCGAAGCCTTTTTACGTGCGAACCGCGAAAATGGAAGATGTGGCACGAGGAACACATACAAATAATGCTCACAATAGAACAAAGTATAAGCACTAGCGAAAGCTCACAACCGCACATTCACTCATACGCTTAGCTGCCGGGTGCTGATGTCTGTCAGATGCTGATCATGATGATATGGGTTTTATGGGTGCGAGGGCCAGGGATGGCCAAAGAGCGCCTGGCCTGTAAGAGCATATTTCCATGCTTTTACGCATAGCGTTCACAAAGCATTCCCTAAAGGTATGGCAGTGTCCTCAGAGGCGCTTGATATGACGCAGATATATATTTCGGCTCTGCATTCAGTTTCATTATACGATCACATCGTGCCAAAAAAGCATTTTTCGCAGCTCATCTACAGAGAGCCGTGAAACGAGTCAACCGCGTTTTCGAATAACAACGTTTCTTTCAAATGAAACGGCGATGGGATTGCTCAACCACTCTGACACTTCTTGTTAGCGCTCACTACGAAACGTTTATGAACCTCGACACTCCTATTATTTCTCCCCTATCCTCCTATATATATATATTGAGCCAGACGTCGGCAGAGACGACGACCGGTCCTTATTTGCCGCCTCGACACCTATAAAGTGGCAGCAGTAGTCGCACAAGCGTATCGTCATTGCACACGCACGCCCGACGATTGGTCTTGCAGTGACGCAAATGCGTGCCTCAAGTGGCAGCGGGCTTTCACAACGAACCGCGCCTCGCCTGCTGCCTTTTCCTCAGCCTTTGCCCTTCGAGACCGCGCAACGCCGAAGACAAGTCTATCGACACAATACGAAAGTCGGCGAGCGCTTCGCAGAAACTCTGCAAGCGTTCTCGACGGCGCGTGGCCGCCTTAATGCTGACGAATCGCGTTTCTGGATCAAGAGGGCGCTGAATGATGGAAAACACTTGGAACCGCACGCTGCCGAATGAGGTGACAGCTTTGTGTGCTCGGAGGAGAAGCGCTCGGGTGATTATATATATATATATATATATATATATATATATATATATATATATATATAATGACTGCCAGCTGAGCATGTGCCAAGTCCCGCTTTTGTCAAGGCCAAAAACGGAACTTGGCACGTGCTCAGGTGGTATACTCTAAGCACGTTCTGCGTAATAGAAAGCAACTTCTTGCCACAAGAGCACTCTTACCGACACAGTATCATTAGTGAGAGTGACTAGCTTAATAACGCAGTAGCCGTTAACATAAACTAAAAAAAACAAGAAAGGTAGGTTTAGCGTCACGAATTGAGCACCAACTTAAATAAGAATTGTGATCGTCACTCTCTAGCGGGGCACAGACGACGTGTGTGGCACTTTCATGACCACAAATTAATTGTTTAATTCTTTAAAGATTTGCGTTGAAAAAGAGCACAGTAGAAGGAACGCGGTAAAAAAGAAATTGTTTCATCTGGAGGATCAAGAGCGCCACTAGACCACCTTCGCATTGAAACCGAGAAACAGTAAGCACAAAGATAGAAAAAACAAAACAAAGCGACCGCGAATGGCAGCCAGGCAGGTCAAGTACACATTGCTCCGAGGCTTGCCGAAGGCATTGACAGCACACCTCTTCTTGTTAAAGTGCGACTTCGACTCAAGCACTTTGCTCACAGAGAGAGAGTATGTCAAGAGAAGGTTCGGACGGTCGGGCGGGCGAAACCTCCCCCCCCCCCCCCCCCCCGCCCCGAAAGAAAAAAGAAAAATATATTATTGGATTTTTACGTGCCAAAACCATGATCCGATTATGAGACACACCATAGTGGGGGACTCCGGAAATGTTGATCACCTGGAGTTCTTCAATGCGCACCTAAATCTAAGCACACGGGTGTTTTCGCATTTCGCTCCCATCGAAATGTGGCCGCCGTGGGCGGGATTCGATCGCGCGACTTCGCGCTTAGCAGCCACTAAGGAACCACGACGGGTAGGCGGGCGAACCCACTGCTGGTCGCATCGTTCTTCTAAATGTTGAAGTTCTCGCGAGAGTTGTAGTTAGTTCCGTCCCGATGGCGGCGCGTGAAGAAAATGGCCGTTGCTTTCGTGGTGCAAATTCTAGAAACGCGCTTTTCCATTAAACCCGCTGTTTCTTTTTTTTTTGCGAGAGGAGTGAATAACCGTGGGAATTATCCCAGCTGCAGCACTCCGGACACGTGCATTGCAGCAATGAAAGCAGCTCTTGTCGTGTGAGCGCTCAAAATGTTCGTAGACCCCCATCTGCGCTCGTGCTCACACAACGAAAATTGTCATTAAATGAGTGCCGTCATGAGATAAAAATTTCTGGACGGAAGCTCAGTTTCAAACAATTACCGTATGTTTCAGGGCGCCATAACGATGAACACGAACCCCGGTCTTAAGAGACATACTTTAAGCACTGCCGTATTCTTTCCTTTTTCCCCTTTCTTTTTTGTTCTTCTTTCCTTTTTTTGTAACATCTCTTTTCTATGATCTTTCATTCCCTTGACTCCCTTTCCCTAGCACTGGGTAGCCAGCCGGTCTGAGAGCTGGCTAGCCTCCCTGTCCTTCCGTCTATTCCTTCTTCCTCCTCCTCCTTCCGTAGTGGTGCGTCTAATAGATAATAGAGTACGGCGACCAGAGACGATTTGTATAAAACGTTTTATCTGTCGGTAAATTTAACCACGGCCAGAAACTTTCACTCTGTAAAGGTATTAATATTAAAAATTAAACTCTGTGCTTTCACGTGACAAAACCACGATATTATTATAAGGCATGCCGTGGTGAGGGACTCTGGATAAATTTTAATTGACCGTCAGGCGTTCTTTAACGTGCACCCAATGCACGGTCGCTTTTGCATTTCGCCTCCACCGAAATGCGGCTGCCGCGGCCAGGATTCGATCTCGCGATCTCGGGCAGAGTAACGCAATGCCTTAGTCATTACACCCCCACCGCGGGTTGTGGCCAGGTAGTAATGCTGTCGCCGAATAAACTGTGGAGTGTCAAGATACAGCGACGCTAATGCAACCTCCTGCCCCCTTCTTCTTTTCTTTTTCACCTAAGTCACGGAACAGTTCACTATATAGGGGGCAAATTACTGCCACATGGGCGGGGAGTTTTTTGCCATGGATAAATTTATGGATGGGTAAAATTCAAGTGAGGCTTCCAGCTGTTACCACAAAAAACAATAAAAGAAAAGAGAACCTCGTAGGCATTTTTTGCATGGTAACGACCAAAAGTCCAGTGGCCCAGTAACGACCAGAAGTGGTCCAGTCCAAAAGTCCAGTAACTACCAAAAGTCAAAGCGGCGGCCTGTTTTCCCGCAATGAGGCGTTTTCGGTTTTGCTGGTGTCGTGGACATTCGTCATGACCCCCGCGCGCCTCGTCGAACCACATTTGCGCTACCGGAAGCGTGAACGCTTGCAAATAACACACACACACACGCACACACACACACACACACACACACACACACACACACACACACACACACACACACACACACACACACACACACACACACACACACACACACACACACACACACACACACACGCGCGCACGCACGCACGCACACACACACACACACACACACACACACACACACACACACACACACACACACACACACACACACACACACACACACACACACACACACACACACACACACACACACTTATAAGAAACTCTAAACACCAGATTCTATTGTACATTTGAACAACACTTCAAGCAGAAATGCCGAGCTGTTTGCTTGCAGAAAACAGTCTAAAATTTATATCATAGCGTTAAGTAGCGTTTTACAGGCTTCGACAGCACATAAGAAAATTTCCTCGCTGACTCAAATAGGGTTATAAAGTTTTTACTCCTACCAAGCATACAGAACAGTCCTATTTAGGCACGCACTGGCTTGCTTTGTACTTGTTAATGATATAATATGCGGCTTTATGGAACGTGGGAACGTGGCTATGCTTGTGACGTCACGTATGTACGTCAGAGCATGTATGTAGGATCGCATCGGCTTACGTGGTGCTTCATCAAATACCATAATTTTTCGTTGAGTAGTGTACGTTTAAGGACGTCTTGTGCGTCAGACAATAATCTCACAGTCACTTATCACGCATGCATAAAGGCTGTGTGATACACGTGCTCTATATTACGCACGCACACTACCTGCGATGCAAGCACTGAGTAACTTCTAAACGCCGAAAAGTCGGGAGGCTTGCTGGCAGACCCTAACCGAGAGCGATGAAATTTTCTGTTTAAGTGTAGCGTGCTTTAAACTGTTTAGACTTCGCAAGCCCGCTCTTGCAAACACTGACGCGACACGGAATGGAATCAAGGGCAAAACAGGAAGACTCACAGTGGTTCTCCCACAGATATTTGTTGTATCTGTTCATTGCACATTAACCTTCCCCTATGTTAAGTACCGTTTACGCAATATCGATGACGTAGATGCGAGCAGCAGTGTCGGTGGCGCCATCTTCCGCGTTTGAGTTCAACGAAAAGCACGTAAAAGTATTGTTGCAATGGCATGCTATGCGCAAGTTCCCTTCTGTGGTAGAGACGTCCGCAAAAAACATTGTCGTGCCTGTAAAGTGCGTTTTTTTTTGTCAGTAAGAACAGACTAAAATAAATCAATATTTCTGGTACTCTGAGATTGAACAAGCCACCTCGTGATCTCACTACCAGCACCGCTGCCGACTTTCATGACTCCGGTGTTGTACTGTACTGCATAGCGAAGAGCTAAAACTCGCTATTATGACGAGCTTCGCAATTGTCATTGCTCGCGTTCATAGAAATAATTCGTCGCATGGCTGCAGCGTCCGACGCGTGCCGCTTGCTATTAAGCAGCGGGGAAAAAAAAGCGTCACACTCACTATAGCCTGCAACGGAACGTATCTGCGGCACTGGCAGTCTCCATGCATCTAGCCGGAAGTATTTACCTGCGCGAAAACATATTGATTTTCGTTTATTCTCATCGATTGCTCCTTTAGCATTTCTGCACCAGGTACGTCGACATCGCGTGGTGAGATAGGACCGAGTTACGGTTGGTAAAGAGGAGGAAACGTACATGCGAGAGAAATGTACTCAATGTTGCGATAATGGTGTCAGCTAGAGTGGAAATGTTCCCCGGTCGATGCATGGAACGAGGAACAGACGGACAGTTCTCGGTTGTATATGTTATGAGGGCCCTGATGAACAGGCAGCTTCGAGCGCTTGAGTTGAAGTTGTACACGGGTATTCACATTCGTGCGTGTGCGGTACGGAGAAAGTGAATGTTGGGGCGTGTCAGTATCACGCCATAGGACGTGATACTGACACGCGCAACGCTGTCAGTTGTGCACTTTATTTGCATGTAGCTTTGGAGGAATCGTAAATTATATCACAGCGTTGCACTGTGGCATTCTGTAGTTTTTTGTTTTGTTTTTCAAAACGCATTTGTATTGCGAGTTGGCCACGCCCGTTATTTTGTCTGGGATTGTTTAAGCGGAATATTTCGTGTGCGGCCATTTGCACTGCTGCACGCATTATGGTAGAGAAGAAGCAAACGTTGCAGCCGAACGTCATTGAATAAAAAGCCACTCGAAGTCCA
This sequence comes from Dermacentor variabilis, assembly GCF_050947875.1. Lineage (NCBI taxonomy): Eukaryota > Metazoa > Arthropoda > Arachnida > Ixodida > Ixodidae > Dermacentor > Dermacentor variabilis. The sequence goes on along the minus strand of NC_134569.1, from coordinate 59,417,113 downwards.
GGGGCAACACATTCAACTATAAGTATACGCAGGTCAGCGATCTGTCTACGTCACAGTGTCGGGCGATGCGTGCCAAGTGGGCGATAGTAAACACACGCGCTTTCTTGGAGCTAAGCGCATCAGCCTACAAATACCGAGAGCGATACAAACAACGAATCAGTCCTTATAGCCGTTGTATACGACTGTCCACTCTCTCTAACTGTGAGTCCGAACAGTGCGACTGGCCATTGAGAGCCGAGCCTGAAGAGTGACACGCGCAAATAAACGGGAGTGAAGATCTTGCTCAGCCACAGTAAAGGTGTCTCGTAAAGACTGAGCTCGTGAAACAATACAGCCGGCGAACTATATCTACTTGCGAGATAAGCGAAATGCTGTTGCTTTTTTTTTTTTCTCGCAAGCTGGAACACTTAGGTAACTTACTCCTCGAAATATCGACGCGCAGCGCCTCGCGAGACAACGGTAGCGTAGAGCTACGTAGTTGATAAACTACACCGACCCTGCGAGTGACAGTGGGTCGACATAGTATTTACTTTCGGCTAGCTGAGGTACCACTGTAACTAACCACCGAGAACAACGTATAGAGTTGATCCGGACATCTGTGGATCGTAAAAGGAGAACGAAGAGAAGAATGAAAAAAAAAAAGAAAATAAAGAGGTCACCACAATGCTACCTTCGAGTGTAACAAGCTTCGGCTGCAGCTTCGGCTGTTCACCCTGCCGTCCACTTCGGATATGATTGCCACGACTCTACAGCGTCCCAGCCTAGGAATGCATAAAGAAGAAAAGAAAACGCCTTGTCAGGAGAGGCTAAAAGCGCAAAAGAGTCGCTTCCTACTGTAGTCCTCTACCCCGGCATTCCACGTTCGCGCTTTCTCTTATCGAACCCCACTGTCGGAAACGAGACTACTTCGCATGGCTATCTCGCAACGCTAGCTTACTGACAAAAACAAATCAGTAGGTTTGGCCTTGTAACAACCTTGTTTTGCAACGATGGCCAGAGATGCGCGACTATAGACGGGGCTGCTTTTATGACTAGATCGTTTGCTTTCTCTTACTTCAAATGATGCCGTGGAGCTTTGTTCCTCGCACTTTTATTTTTTGCTACGCCTTCCTATGACCCTAGAGGCCATCGACAGCTTCTGTCTGCCGCGCTCTGCTACTGTGCTATTCATGGGTGAATCCGATATTTGGCTCCCAGAGCATTCCCTGCACCAGTGTGTGCATTGGCGCTTATTACGGGGCTGTTATATTGACGTGCGTGCGGCGGACAGTAGCACATAAAGCAAATTACCTCAACACCCGGGAACGCAAATATTTGAAATTATGTCTGTACACAGCTGATACAGTTTGTCCATGTTTTCTTTAATTATATTTTCAGACTACGTTTCTATTTTGCCTATAAAGCAAATGGAGTGTCCAAAAGCGTGCTGCTTTCACTTTTTGCATCCGTACTTGAGTTAACATACATACATACATACATACATACATACATACATACATACATACATACATACATACATACATACATACCTACGTACCTACGTACCTACATACATACATACATACATACATACATACATACATACATACATACATACATACATACATACATACATACATACATACATACATACATACATACATACATACATACATACATACATACATACATACATACATACATACATACATACATACATACATACATACATACAAAGTTTCTCAATATCACCGGCCAGAAGCATCGGTGCTGATTCTTTCTAAACAATGATCAATCTGTTAACCGTGCGTTACACTGATTCGTTATTCGCATTGCGCTACAGAATACGTCACTGATAATTACAGCTTGAAGGCCACAAACATCTGCATATGCAACTCATAGCGTATGCAAAAAAAGAAAGAAAGCTGAAGGCAAAACAAAAAGCCTTATTTCCTTGGCCATCAGCTTTTCTTTCTTTTGCGCACTGTGTAGGTTAGAAGTGCGTGTGCACTTCACGGTGTCATTAAGATGCACCAACTCACCCAGCAACAAATTATGTTGGGCGTTAGTACTGCTTTCCAATTTACCGGGCATCTCTCTCTCTGCCTTTTAATAAATGACCATCGATGGGGTTGCCCTTTCTAGTTCAGGTCTTTCGATTACAGAGCAGTCTATATCAAGTCCAACGCTGGGCGAATGTTTCTTCCCAGAGAACTCCAGCTATCTTTTCCTGCGTTTGTGAGATTCACGAGGGAGATAGGGGTCAATTACTACGCTAAGATTGGGTGATGCAGTGAAGGAGAGTCTCGTGTACACACGCACACGAACTCATGCACACACACATGCACGCACGCACAATTTTCAAGTGTTAGAAACAAGTGGTGCGCAAATTTAACTTGATACAACAACGCTTCCTAATGGATAAAGCAAGCCAATGGCACATAACACTGGATGGCGAGGAAAATATGTTTGGTGTGGCTCTTGCATACGGCGTGACTTGCTCGAGGTAATAGAAGTCAAGAAACGGTGATTCAAGGTATTCTGTTTTCATGAGCTTTTGCAGCTATGTAACACCACAGCGAAGCTATGAGGTCCGTAAACGTAACGCACAATTTTGTGCTTGTTTCACAACTGCATGCAATGTTTTGATATTGCGAAACTAATAAGCAAGAATACACTTGCGAAGATGACACTGATTCTTTTTAATTTGCCGAAGTAAGATTTTAGTGTGTGGCTATATGAATATATGAATGCGAAGATGTCACGTTCTCAAAGAGCGACCACTTTTTTTTGTCATATGTAGAATGGAGCAGTGGAAATGGTTTTGCAACAGCACTCTACCCGACATGACCTAATTAAAAAAAATCATCACTTACCCGTCGGCCGAATAAATGATAGAAAATTTACGCTCCGAGCGGGTCCTCGGTTTAACGCGGCGAAGAAAAAATTATTCCGAAAAGGGCTCCGTTTGGTTCACGCGAATGCTGAAACAATGAGTTGGTCTATGCGTGAATAATTTCCAGATCGGAATGCTGGCGTTCGCGAGGTGCTCTAAAATATGCTCGTTTTCCTTCATCTTTCTCACAGTTGAGGCTTCTTGGGGAAGCGTGGCGGGCGGCCGTGAGTTCTATTATTAGAGAGAGAGAGAGACAGAGAGAGAGAGAGAGAGAGAGAGAGGGAGAGAGAGAGAGTGGGGGTCGATTGGACGAAGGGACATTTACGGCTGGAAAAGGCACTGCCAAGGCGTCCCGAAATGCTTTCCGGACTCGCTGGAAAAGAGTCGGTGGAAGTGAAACGACCGCGTGTAAATATTTTACGCGTTCGCGTTGCGCCGCGTACGGCTTTATTCTTTATTTATATTTTTTCCCCCAGACTTGCTGAATGTGCTCTTGAAATGGGTGGTGCAACTTCGAATGGAAAAAAAGAAAAAAAAAAGATAAACAATGGCAGATTCGCCGAGCAACGCACTGCTTCTCGTGTATAATTACAACCTTCCCGGCTAACACTGTTATCTATAGTTAATGGTAGAGAAGCCGCATTATTTATGCGCACTGCACGGCGACTCTGCTCGCCGCGCTCACTGTGCTACACGGTCGTCGGTGCCAATTTGCGCCGCCAAGAGATACGGTGACCAAATAAGCACTTGCCTATCGCCGGCCACATCGCTTCAGGGAGGCGAGATGGGTTTTGCTTGGGCACACGCACTTGCGTCTCCGGGTCTGATGTTTTGCCTGCGACAAAATGACCTTTAACATTTCCCTCTTTCTCCCATCATTTTTTCCCCCACTCTTTTGTTTGTTTATAAATTATAATGTTCGAATTCGCATCCAGTGTCTCGCTTTGAAACGTTCCGATTTCTCAAAAAAGACTACAATGAATAAATAAAGAATAGCTTGTGGTTCCCGATTGGGATTACTTGAATTAATAACAAACTCGGTTTTTCTGAAGTGCATACATCAACAGAAAACAAAGGAATAATTGGGAGCAATCGCAATTTTAATTTAAAAGCGAGCCCATGTTATTTGCTATATATTTTTTTTTGGGGGGGGGAGGGAGGGGGCGAGGTAGGATAAGCAGATTTCTGCAACGTAAACGCGTGAATTCTAGGCTTTCTTCACTTATGTTTTCAAGCGCTTGTGTGTGCGTGTCTTCCTTCTTGTGGTCGTTTGTTTGCGCTGTTACCCATATGTTCCAAGATTAACCAGCTCGCCCAAAAAGAATTATTGATATAATTTTATTTTGCCGCAAACCTCAGTTCTTCGGCGGGCAGTACGTTACCATTTCTGTTACGTTTCTTGTTATACCTACACACAATTCTGAACCAAAGAAGTTTAGGATATACTCTGACTATTCTCCATGGTAACATATTCTCCGGGGCATTCTTCAGTCACTATCGCATGTTTTGCTATAGCTGGCCCACGCTAAAGAGCACCTGCTCAAGTATGGTTGAAGGGTCGATTTTAACAAGGTGATTATATTTCACTTTTGTTATAAGCCCGCCCTTTCCATTGTTATTGACATGTTGTCCACGCCACACCAACCAGAATTGGCTTACATAGCTGTGGCAGCGGATAATGAGGGAGCCCACAATTGCACGAAAAAGCTCTTTATATTACACCTGCTGAAATATCAATGCTGTGCTGTGGTCACGGCAGGGTATGAAGCTGCAGGGTTTTCATATGCTTGCACTAATAAGAACGGAGTACTGGGTGAGTTGGAAACAGATTCCTGATTTACAGCACAAAGAGAGACAAGGTAAAATTAGACACGACACGAGCGAAAGAAGAAGGAAAGAAAGAAGAAAGCACCGAAGGGCCCCATCGGTGCTTTCTTCTTTCTTTTTTTTGTTTTGTAGTTGTGTGTATTGTACTTTGTGTCTTGCGTGTTTTGTATTTTGCGTGTTTTTGGGGTGCTGTGCCACGACGGCGTCAAGACGACGATGAGGACATCACGGCAGCAATAACGACAACATTGATGGCGACGGCACAAAGTCGACGATCATCGACAACGGCAACAATAATGACGGCACGATGGCCAGAATGACGGCGACACTCCATCAGCATATAAAACATGCTGCTGTGGGCTCTGCGCTAGCTTTACAGCGCCTAAACGTGGAATTTTGACGTATTAGAGTTAGCGAATCAGAAACTATACGCTGGGACTTGTGGTGTGTAGCTTACCGGAGAACGTCTACGAAATCGCCAGACATGCCGTGGTGAAAGCGCATGGGACCATGAGAGGGCCCATGGTGAGCAGGCGATTCTGAGAAACGATGTGCTTGTTCTGCAGCAGAAGTTTCAGTGACGCTGTGTTAAGGCGATTCATCACGCCCAGGTAGTGGCGTAGCTAGGTTGCCTGGCACCCGGGGCCCATAGGTCTTCTGTCTCCCTCCTCTCCCCCCCCTTCCCTCCCGGGTTTAGTCAGGAAAGTGACTATATCGAAAATTTCCGCGGAGGGGGGGGGGGGGGTGATGTTTCAGCACCATCACAGCCACCTTGGATACCGCGCATGACCCTTTCCCCATTCGCTTTCGTTCCCAGTCATCGCGAATGTAGCAGCTATACACGCTGTTTTATTTTATGCACCAAATAACATAAGGTGCTGCACTGATAACTTGTGACAAGCGCATTTGCACATCTGCTGTCAGACTGTAAAGCTCGGCAGCCAATACAGATGCGGCATCCTGGAGAATATGGCTCACAGTAACAAATATATTTTAATAAAGTTTTAATTAGCGATTTTAGAGGCAATATCGCATTTGCGAAATTGAAGCCTGACAGTCATCTTTGGCGAACAAGTTCACAAAAATCGTCGGAGGTACTGCGTCGCGCAGTATTTTTGCTGTGGGCAGCCCTAAACCCAAACGGCAATTAAATAGCGTGTCAGTGACGCTGATCTCACCACCCTATCAGAAAACGCCACATAAAACTGAACAGGGCTCAGGCAGTCTCACTGCGCTTATTGCAAACAGGTACATACCCCACACCGTACACCATTAATAAGATATATCCAGAGAGGGAGATTAAGATGGACTGCAACGATTGTAATGACATCGTTGGAATCAGACATATGCTGGCGGTGTGTCCCGCGACTCCCCCCAACCTCGTTGAAGAACGGACACAGTGGGAGAAAAGGATTCACAGCCCATTGTTTCAGGACCAACTAAGGGCCGTCCGGAGGGCCCATGATGTCGCTGAAAGGCTTGGCCTGACAGTGCCAACGTGGGAGCGGCCCGCCTTGACTTAAGAAGTCGAGCCCCCGGACCTCATTATAATAATTGTTTTCACACACACACACATGCTTCCCTGCTGCATGGGCGCCAATGCTATGGCAATTATGAGTTCTCTTCATTCTGATCCATAAAGCCTTCCTTTATTTGCTGCTACTGACAAACGTAATTGTCCGAGCTGCGGTACAGCCACAAGGTTCGGAACGGAATAGAGCACGCTTCGCGTTGATTCCTGACATCACGATGCAAAAAAAAAAAAAGAAGGCCTTGATGAAGCCTGTCGAAGCGAAAGCTTGCGCTTAGAGCTGTGCACAGGCTTGGGCCGGCCCGAAAGCCCGGACCCGGCACGGCCCACGGGATGGGCTCGGGCCATTTGGAGATTCTTACTCGGGCTTGAGCCGGGCCCGGGCCAGGCTGCCACGCCGGGCCCGGGCCAAGGAAGCCACGTACCCAAAACTTGCTCTTCTTGCTAAGAGGCTATTAGCCATTCCGGCCACCAGTTCAAGCAGTGAACGAAACTTCAGCGCTGCCGAATTCATAATGCAGGAGCGCCGCACTTGCCTTAACCCTTCATCAATGGACAACTTGTTGTTTTCGCACAATAGCTTGGAATAACAATTCTGTGCGCGCGCTGCGTCTGTATATATTCACAATTTTGTCATATGGAATGCAAGAGTTCAACATTATAAGGTCATTTAAATAAACTGTTTCTTCTTGTGTCGGCGTCGCCTTATTGCAGGTCGGCCCGGGCCCGGGCCGGGCCTTAACCCGGCCTAAGGCCGAGCCGTCCTGGGCCGGGCGAACTCGGGCTTCTTTAGCGTCGGGCCGGACCGGGCCGCCTCTGGTAGTATAGGGCCCGGGCCGGACGCGGGCTCAGAATTGCGGCCCGTGCCCAGCTCTACTTGCGCTACTGTTGGTCTGCACTCGCAATGGCGAGGATAGAGAGATCAACGTGACTGGTGCACTATTTCATATTTCTGTTGGTACTGCCATACTGGGCCTCCCACAGTGCCAAGGTACTGCAGGCTCTCATACCCAAGACGATTTTCTTTAGCGAAGAAGGTTTCGTTGAGTTAGTAATATAAGTTTGGGTCCTCAATTCCCGAATTGCAGTTTTTCCTCTATCATTGCTCATTAAGCAGTTATTTAAGAGACCCTAATTATCTGCCATATTTTGCACGATACCGAGTTCCTAGTGGTCACAAAGACGCGTAACCTGACGGAATATTGGGAAATCTCCTCACAAAATTAATCTTTTTGTAAAATTCCGTGCAGACAAAACAAGCCATTGTATTTGTGCCATGAAGTCAAACAACAACAACAAAATGGTAAACAGATGCTTAGCCAGAACTAGGAGACAGTGTTTTTATGCAACACCCTGAAACTGACACCAAAATAATACAAACGATAAAAAACTGATAATGGAATACCGTATGTATACTGACGACATACAAATCATCGTGGGACATGACCCCTCCACACGAGCGCACTGCACATGATACGTTCCTGGTTCCTGGTGATACGTTCCTGCTAGCCTGGTTCCTGGTGATACGTTCCTGCTAGCCGCCTGGTTAGCTCAGATGGTAGAGCGGCTGCCCCGGAAAGGCGGTGGTCCCGGGTTCGAGTCCCGGACCAGGACGAGTTTTTCTTCAACTATGAGGCTTTTCTTTCGAGGAACCCGTATGGGTTTCCTTTGTAGCACTTGCTACGAACGGGTGGATGTCTGATTTTCCTTTTATTACCTACTTCTCTCCACCTTGCGGGTTTCCGCAGAACTACTGCGTCAAACTCTTGCCTTTGCTTCGTGTTGTCGACAAATTCGACTTCGCTCTGCCATCTGCTAGCCGCCTGGTTAGCTCAGATGGTAGAGCGGCTGCCCCGGAAAGGCGGTGGTCCCGGGTTCGAGTCCCGGACTAGGACGAGTTTTTCTTCAACTATGAGGCTTTTCTTTCGAGGAACCCGTATGGGTTTCCTTTGTAGCAATTGCTACGAACGGGTGGATGTCTCATTTTCCCTTTATTCATGATACGTTCCGCTAAGGCACGTAGTTTAGTGACCACTTGGCGATCTAATTTTTTTAGCCCGCGCTTTCGTGCAGTTATTAAGTAGGATGCCGATGAAGCTGCAGCCGACACTACACATCTGGTACATCGCGTACACTAGCTCGGGCTGCTGGTGACTGGAGCATTCTTTACGAGTTACGCCCAGTCAAGCTAGCGGAAAGAGGGGGTCTTCAGACATATATGACCCCCCTCCCCCAACTGGCACCTGATGCCCGGGACCCACGGCCCCCCATCCCTCCCCGTTACTACGCCACGAACCCCAGGCTCTATGACGAACATACGCTGAAACGCATCCAAGAAAGAGCTTTCTCTTCCCGTTTCCCAATCCTCGAGCAAAGCTGAGAAGTACGTACATGCAAATCAAAATATACTAGCGTGAAGGATGAATGGTAGTGGCGCTTCAGGTGGTGTCAGATTCCCAATCAGTATCGGCTATTGCTCTGCCCGAGCCATGCTTTCCGGCAAGCACGAAACGAAAGCTTAGGCGATCCGAGCACATAGATATTGAATATGTTGAGTTGCGTTTTATATACATTCGTGGTTATATATTGGCAGTTTCCGACTATCGTTTGTGTTTCTTTTTCCTTTCTTTTTACAATTCCCATCTACATTGCATATTAAATAAATTCTTTCTAGCAGACGATGTACTATTTGCCTACACTACATCATAAAGCACTACTAAGTTATGCTCCACCAGTCACACACTTGCTGTGGCACGCCTTGTTTACTTCTCTATATGCTACATACACATAGTACGCTTACCATATATAAACAATATTACTATTATTATATATTATTATGCACCTATTAGAGTCCCTGAACTTCTAGCAAAATGAGTATAATTAACTATAAAGCCTGAAGAACTTATTCAGTTACCGCGTGGAAACACCAATATGGCAAAAAAGCCAGGAAAAAAAACACAATATACAAACAATGATAAACGTAGCCCTACCTCTCCCTTTCCTTGCGTATTGCGCCGTAATTAATGGCGTACATAGGTGGGCTGAGATGGCGACAATCAAGTTCTATTAACCATTTGAAGCCGCCTTATTCTGCAATGCATCTTTAAAGATTTCTCACGCGATCCTCGTAGCAATGCCAGAGCGATCCTAAACGACAAGTCGAACACACCGCAAAAGCTCCGCTGCGATCACGAAAAGGAATCAGAGCAGTATAGCGTTTTCATTCCGTCTGAATGCTTCGCGTTATTGCATGCAAAATGATAGGGGTGCATCCCTTTGTGCAAAGCTTATTCTTGTTTTCGAGCGTGTTACTCTAGTAAAGCTGATAAGTTACGCGAACAGTAAACCTTCTAGTTTAACGGGGCTGTGCTATAACCGGCGAATAGCTTGCACAGCCCAGTCACGCAATTTCACGCTTGTGTGCCCGTTCGAATCACTAGTGCAAATATATTCTTTGTCACAAAAAGCTGCGCGACTCCCAATGAACTTTTAAAACTCGTATCTTGCGGCATGCAGCCTCCCCACCCGACACAAAGCGATTCAAGCGATTTAGGCCACGGTGGATAACAACCATGAGCCCCTCTACACCTGTATGCGTACGTGTTTTGCGCACCTTTGAATGGAAGGAGCTGCGAACGTGTTCTGTGTATAGGCAACCAGCGAATTTTACCTCGTTGCTAGAGGTTATAGTAGTGCATAGGATACGTCTTCAGCATACTGACCTTGTTTATTCTCGTCCCCTAGTGCTTGCATTCTGAGCCGCGTCCAGTACAGCACAACTAATTCACTAGACCGAACGTACATGATGGAATCTATTTGAATCATAGCTTTCGTGGAGCAGCTAACTAAATTATAATTATTCGTTTCGAAAACATCCATGCATCCGAGATAAAATGGAAAGCGAGGACCAGGCTGGCAACTGCCACTGGAAGGGGAGCAACGCATGCCTGCTCTTCAGGAAGGCGGAGTCAGAAACATAGAGATTGAAGATAGGAAGGAAAGAGGAAAGAAAAGTCAGGATGGAAAATGTCAAATAATAAAGCAGAACACACACACAACACACGCGTACACGTGCACGCACGCGCAGTACAGGTCCCATACAGTAGGGTCTGTCATTGCAGGTCACGCTTCTAATAGAATGTTAAAGATAGAAGCAACAACGTCGGAGGTCCTGTCATTAAAAAAATTACCGACGATTACGTTACTTCCTAATGCGAAATTTGAGCGCAGCAAATAAGCTGTTTCACCTTTTCGATAGATTGAGGCAAAGAAATCGAGCAACACATGTATGCGCTATCACAGAATTTTTTTTTTATTTTTCACACGTATTCCTTTAACAAAGACTCCACTAACAGTTCTTGACAGTCATGAAGGAAGCTTTGTGGTCGGAGAAATAGACTGATATATGTTCGACTTGGTACACCAATGCTTGATTCTCAAAGACGAGATCTATACAAGTGCCTCGCGAGGTTGTCACAGCCGTGGGACGCGTTACGAGCGAGAGGAACGGGATGTTCTCCCGCATAAGTGTTAGGAAATTGCTGTTTGTCTTTATGTCAAGCCGCCACCGATCTGGCTCTCTGATTGCCACCGCACAGGGCGAACGGCAGCGGCAATTTCGGCTCGGGTGGTGCACATATACAGATCCGCCGCCACCGATCTGGCTCTCTGATTGCCACCGCACAGGGGTTGCATTGGAGGAGGAGCGAAGAAAGGAATTAAGTTCGAGCCGGCGCTTTGACAACCGGAGACTCGCAGGAAGAGGGGGGAGGGGGGCGGCGTGTACACCCAGCGGCAAACGATGGGGGCAGAAGCGCGCGCAGCAAGCGGACAACACGATAAAGGGAGGAGGGAAGAGATAGCAGCGACTGACTGATGCCGCTGACGCCGATAGTGAGTCAACCCCAGCTGCAGAGTTGGTTTCAGGGACAACGCCGCCGATGCCGACACAAACAATATGATACCCTCGCTTCCGCAGCGCTAAGAACCAGGTCTAGCCGTGGGAAGGTGGTCACGTATTCGTCGACGTGCCGGGGCCTACGTGAAATAACCGGCGCGTCGGCAACTGAAGAGCACCCTATCAGGGGGGGGGGACCCTTTCCTCCTCTTTCTGCATGGCGGCGACGGTGTTCTATGCAGTCACGTTATCTTGACTCTCTAGCGGCGTCAGCGGCATCCAGCGGTATCAGTCGGTCGCTGCTGCGCTGGGGGGATGAAAGGGGGGCGGAGCTGGTTACGAGGCCGACGACAACGCCGACGACGACGCGAAACCCAGGAACGGACGCCAAAGAGCTGCGCTCTAAAAAGAGCTACGTACGACAACCTAAATTAATTCCTTCTATAAAAATAAGGAGAGCGCAATGAGATCGATCGCGTCGAGACGCACAACCACTGGGGTACAAACATTCGTCGAGTGTCGTGCACCGCAGGCCAAAGAGGTGATAATCCCTCACCAGAAAGTGCGATGCGCAGTGAAAGCGGGGCGTTCCAATATCAGGTGCTGAAGTGTCTCGCAGCAACCGCAAGTCGCACATGACGGACTGTCCTCATGACCTTGTCGGTATGAACGTTCGCACATGTTCACAGAGCCAGCCCTTAGCTGGATTAGCTGTGGTCGAGCGTGACGGGCAGGACTCGACTGCGAACACGGGGAGGAAACGTCCCATTTGCCAGACGCTGGTCTAGGTGCTGCTTGAGCAGGTGGCGACCAATCAACAGACGAGCCATCTTCAGACTTGCACAAAATTTCCGAGCAATGACAGTCGTTATGAGCGCCAGTTGAAGCCTGCTGATCTGCCTCGTCATTTCCGGCGATGCCAACCTGCTTACGGCTGAATGCGATGCCTGCCTTTCTATTTATATTCGCCCTATTAAACATGTTACCCCATGTATTGTTTACGCTTGCGCACCGCAGAGGTCACAACTTTAATGTCATGCAACGCTTTTTATGTTTACATACTACACCATTTACAATATATTCGTTCACTGTGAAACGTTGACGCAGCGATGTCATGAGGGCGAAGGCGATGTTTGACGCTTGTCGAGAGGAGAATGCCGAGGAGAGTTCTATGCACAGATACGTACGACACATATCTAAATAAATTTGAGCGTCCTATACCTCTTATTCCACAGTTCCACAGACAAAGAAAGCATACCTTTAAAACACAACAGCATATCGGTACGTTCTGCCGTTTCTGCAAATGAAAGCAAGTCGACGTAGCACAAACAATATGAGTTCAAGAGTGAGAAAAAAAATGTTCAAGGAAATTATTTCCATAAAAGAACAATAATAATGGCACATTTAGTACATTAGCTTCGCCAAGCGGCGTTACTCTAGATTCGCTGTTAACGCACGTTTATGAGCACTACTTCGTTGCCTGGATGCTCCGAACATCACCTCATGTTATCATATTTCAAATCACTTAAGAGTGTATTGTTTGTTGAAATCCCGCAACATGATGGTTGCCAATATTTTCAACTACATTCAAGCAAATCAAACGAGGCAAAAAATACAATGAAAAAAATTTTGTTTTCAAGAACATTGTCTAGAATTTCCAATTTCTTGCCAAGTGTACTCAAGCGCCCCAGTATCTTATAGGGAATCATAGAACTTCATTCCTCTTGTTCCTGTTTTTCCATTGTCGTGTTATCTATCCGCGGTAAATTAGTATTACATTGGCTGGGTGGGTTGGTACACTTTCATCTACGTGATGACTGTCGCAGAATACGAGGCGAAGACGATGCTTATACAGAACAGGACTGTAGAGGCATCGACCTATTCATTGCCACCTCTAGCACTGCCGAAGTTTTATTATGCCCTCTTTGTTCTTCGGCACTTCGTACAGTCTACCACTAGCCGCTTGTGTGCCAGAAGATAATGAAAGTTAGATCGAAGTATATACTAAAAAAACTGCTATTTGTTAAAACGCACGTTTCATTTTATTGACATCATTTCGGGAAATCGGGATGTTGGGTATGAAAGACGCGTGAAGATTTGCGAACTCAAAGCTCTTTTCGCAGAAGCCGCTCAAAGATCTCGGGGACTTGCGACGACGGCTACGGGAGGCCGCACGTCTCCGCGATAACTTTCAAGTAAGCAGACAAAGAGAAAGAAAAGAAAACAAATAGAGAAAGAAGAAGAAGAAACACGGAACGCCAAGGCTTATTGATCTGCAGAGTCTTGAGCGTTGAACGCCTTTTCAAGACTTTCTTCTTGCAGTGTTCATTGAACGTCACTGTATACCATATTCTTACACACCCTTCTACATTCAGAGGCCACTATTTTCTTAATGCTTTACTCGAGGTACAGCACGGAGGAAGGGAACTGGAAGGGGACCGGAAGGCAGGCGTTTGAGTTTTTTGTTATTATGCCGGTCAAAAGCCCCGTGATTCAAGCCACCGTAGCGATTTTTTTTTTTGCATGATAAAAGGACCGGAAGTTATAGGCGTCTCGGGAAGGCTTTGTTCTGACTTTCTTACATTACCGCTATTCATTCTTTCTAAGCAACCGATGTCAGCTCCGAACATCTTACCTCCGTAGAACCTATAGTCCGCCCACAAGGACCAAGCTTGCATTCACGTCGATCCCTGGTTCCCTTCTACTGCTTTGTTCTTGGAGTTCTTGTGCCTTTCGCGAACAGGTTGTTAAAAGGAACTGTGAGATTGCTTTCGTGACGTAGCTTTCTTATCTTTCGCTGATGGGATGAAATAATAACAAGCGTCATTCAAGAAAGAGTGCAAGTACATACGGTCGCGTGTTGTGAGTGCGTTTGAGTATGCCTATATATATGTGCTTCCGTGTGTGTCACAATGAAATCAACGACTAGTGATTTCTCCGTCAGGTAAAGGACCTGGAAATGATGCAGCATTTGCAGAAACATAATCATGTCGTTTGTTTCGCATTTATTGCTTCCCTTACATTTGCGGGCTCAGTAACTTGCGATCTAGACGGATTATTATTCTTCGCAAAGGAAAGCAACAATGAATATAACAGGTATTACCCAATGCCCACAAGCGTGCCTCTAGAATTACAGCTTGTTTTTTATTTCAGAGAGCACATAGAAAAGTTGAGAAATCAGCTCCCGGAGGAGACGGCTTGACACAGTGAACAGGTGCCTCGGTGAGGCTTATGCTATATGCGATTACCTTTGTCGTTTTTGTCTTGTGTGGCTCTTCTTCGTTTTGAACTAGGGCCACAGTGATGGCGCTGGTGAAGGACGGTACGCAGCATCTCGCCACGAGAAACTTTTCACGGAATCTTATGTAGCGGGAAGTTGAGGCTGGCGCTTCGTCGCTAAAACGATGGTACGCCATTACACGCGTGGATGAACAGCGAAAGGCCAGGCCGACACGGCTTTTGAATTTTCTGAAAATAAAAAAGTAGGTTTATGTCCGCCAGCGGTACGTTGTACAAGTCGGATGAGCGACACCAAGTAGTTCAGAATCGCATCACTGGAAAGCTCGAGACTCCTACGTGAAAGGACTAGGTGCAATAATTTTGACATGCATGAGTGCAAGATGTGTTCGCCCTTTCATGTAGAAACAAAAACGCTCTCCTCCCCACTCACTCACTCACTCACTCACTCACTCACTCACTCACTCACTCACTCACTCACTCACTCACTCACTCACTCACTCACTCACTCACTCACTCACTCACTCACTCACTCACTCACTCACTCACTCACTCACTCACTCACTCACTCACTCACTCACTCACTCACTCACTCCAGGCGGATGCTAACCAAGTAATGTCACAGCTGTGGAAAATATATTTACAGTGGAAGCGAAGTGGTAGCAATTTCACTTCGCTTGTCTTCGAGTGAGGATTAAAGAATGAATGTTAATTGTGAGAAAAAAAAGTCTCTGTCCTTTGCGTACATTCTCTTCCCGAAGCAGGCTCTAACAATCCCTTTTTATGCTGTTACGTGTTCCATTTCCGTGTTTTGAAACTGATCCAGGAAATGAAAGAGCAACTAATAGTGAATCTCCGCTTGACGTTCCTTGCTTATTAGCCCAACCAGATAGATATACTATCAGAATGATTGGCTTTCAGTGCTTGGTTTTCTTGCGAATTTTCTCATAAGGCATTATCAAGAATGCAAAGGAGTTCTTGGGAGTCATTGTTTAAAACTCCCCGTTATCATCGAGCAACTAGAGGCTGTGTTATCTTACACCTCGGTAAACCAACACTCATTTTGCGCTTACACCCGTGTGAACGTTTATGACTCGCTGTCTTTTCTTCTTTGAAGATCCCAACATATTAGAAGGAGCAAGCAGTATTATATTTACGCACAAGTAACGAAGAGAAGGATAACGAGGGTTCACTGAAAGCTGCTTTATTACCGCGCAGGAGACTATGCTCTTGCGATAAAGAATGGCGTTCTTTTAATAGACGGGCAACTCCGAACGCGCAAACTCTGACTCTCCGCGGACCTTATCTGCTTTATCGGAAATACATTCACATCTTACCTTCTTCTTCAATGCCTAATCCATCCATGGCGATGAACATTACCAGCGAGGCGAGATATGCGTGCAGCAAGGTGGTTTTCTCTTATTTGTAAATCGTTACAATTACCTCTGCGAAACTCATAGAACGTATAACGCCTTAGCGTAACACGCGCGCACGCTATGCTCGTTCCAAGTGTCCGAAAATGAACCCTCGACTGAGCCGCTGGAGGAGATTTCGTGCGGGTAATAATGGTACGCGCATATGCCCGGGCGTTTTCTTTACGATCGAGTTTTACGAGGCCAGAGATAAGTTTTACGTTACTGATGTTGAATACTAGGGCAAGATTACGAGCGTAAAACATTAAACTCCCCTGCATTTTTTTTTTCGGGAGTAGGTAACGGCGTGAGTTCTTAAGGGGGGTCGTAGTTTTTGGTGTCATAGCTTTTCTCTCGCGAAGCATGGTTGCAGGCAATTCCTTCATGAACATTTTTTTTTCAATTGATCAGTGATATCCTTGTCCACAAGTAAATTTGGGTAAAAAATACAGGTGTTTTAAATTAGCTGTGTTTGAAAACAGACCTCCATAAAATGGCGCGTTCACAGCATGTGCCATAGTGCTGCTTGTAGCAATTAAAGCTTGGATCGCAAACTGTATCTTAAGAGCTCGCTCTGCTCCTGAACAAAGCGAGATAATTAAGAAAAAAAGATTCACGTAGGTATAGGCTCGCGTTCAAGTTTCTTACATTCTTGATTCTTATGCCTGTCTTTTTCATAGAAATCACTTCCCTTTCGGGTAACATGACGCTGGAAGGAGAAAGTGGTTAGGATGCTGGCCGACGGGGACAGACGACGCTCTTAAAATTTCTCGCTGGATCGTAGAACGATGATCTGAACTAGTTGACGTGGACGGTAATTAAAAGGTTTGACGGTGACTGAACGTTTAGTTGAAAGACAGACTTCGTTGCTGAGTTTGGCGTGAAAATGCGGCATATAATAGCATAATTTATTCTGAGAGCGTGACACTGAAAGCAAATGGCATAAGCCATGCGGTCGGCGTTGAAGAAAGAGCCCCGTTGTCATTCTCACTACTCATGGGGACACGTACCTATTCTATTTTATAATATTTCCACGTAGTAATGGAATGGACAAGCAATATGACACATTGAGGGTGCCTGCACATATGATAATATCGGCAGACATTGGAATAGAGCGTTGGGTCACGCAACCGTATAGGTTTCTTCAAGGGGCAGTGCATAAATTTGAAAAAAATAAAAAAACTCTCTCTCTCTCTCTCTCTCTCTCTCTATATATATATATATATATATATATATATATATATATATATATATATTAATAAAGAAACGACTACTTTGTGTTTTGTACACTTGCCCTCAATGTATGCCGCAGGCATAAGAAATAAATTTGACATACTTTTTGAAGAATGCATATACTCCATTTGGTAGTCAATTAACATCAACATAATAACTTTTTTCTGTGACGCAGTCGCAGACAAGAGCATCGATCTGTTTTGACTGAACAAAAATCGCGTTTTGCTGCTTACTTGCTTATCAAGCTTATTCAGAAGAGAGCGACAAAATCTGCATTTCATTTACAATATGCGCTGAAAAAGTGCCTTTCTTTAAAGATAAGCTAGCAACATTGTAGACGACGGAAAAAATGCTTTCGCGCGTTGCTTTTAAGAATCGGACCTCACAATTGGCCAAGACTTGAAAGCTGCTATATTGATTTTGATGTAGGAAATTGTATAGCGCCTTTCTTGCATGGTAAGACGGTAAGAACGTTAAGCACGGTGAGGGGTTGCTTTAAAACAGTTTACAATAAATAAAAATGTTAAAAAAATAAATAGAATTGTTCTAATAGTGAAATTTTCGAATCAAATCGAATACGGTTATTCGAGGAAGACGACCACCAAATATCGAAACGAGCGTCGAACACTCCCTCATTTAAGGACACGAAACGCCAAGTTCGCGCGGAATCCGTTTGGGTAAAAGAGAAGTCAGGTTATGCAGGTTATCTGACATGCGAGACAGTTCACAACTAGATGCACGTAGAAAGGAGGAGTTTCTTAATGAGAAGAGAAACAACTGTTTTCAGTCATTTGTGGTATCCTGACAATGACACTAATAAAACAGAACGTCCGCAGGTGCGCGCACAATGCTGCATCCGCTGAAGAAGAGATGTGTGACACTACTGCACAGAACATTGCTTTAAAATATGGATGCAAACAGGATGAGACTGGCCCAATAATCCAACGGTGACGAGACTCGTCCAACGCTTAGAAAACGAGCCATTGCTATTGAATGACCGGAAATTACTAAGCAGAGGCTATCCACCCCGTGCGCTCGCTCAGCAACAACTGCAGCTCTCCTGCACAATAATAATTCGCAACAGCCTCCAGTTCCATTTTCTTCTTCATTTATAGACTCCAATTAGTGTATTTATCCCTCATATATCTAAACAAACGAACATTCGACAACTTAAAATTGGGAAGTCTCGCATCGAATAGGAATCGAATAGCAGGGATTGGTCGATTCGTATTTGAAATGACGAATATTCGCAAACTACTAAAATAAATAAATGCATAAATGAGTAAAAAGTATAAATAAATAAATAAATAAATAAATAAATAAATAAATAAATAAAATGAAAGAAAGAGAGGAGACTACTTTTCGGAAACGCATTGTGAACAGTGGCGGACTTAGAAAGTATGCGTTGCACACACCTCACGTCCTAACATAAATGGGATAATTAACCTCATCAACCAGGCTGATGATGATGATGATGAACCTCACTCACTCACTCACTCACTCCCTCACTCACTCACTCACTCACTCACTCACTCACTCACTCACTCACTCACTCACTCACTCACTCACTCACTCACTCACTCACTCACTCACTCACTCACTCACTCACTCACTCACTCACTCACTCACGAAAACAAAGACATAAGCGCGGGCGCATTGCAAAGCAAACTGCGAACAGCAAAGCGCTCTGAATTATCCATTAGTGGTTTTTACGGAGTTTTTATAGCATGAGGCAAAGTTTCTTAAACGTAGCCCGTGCAACATAAAGAAACGAAAATTGCCAACTCAAAGAACCCCGGGACAAAATGTAGTTTTCGTAATGGGTCCTCATATGTAACTGTGAAAGCTTTCAAAGCGTGGCGAGAACGGACAGCTGGCCGATAAAGAATTCAGGTCTAGACAGAAAAAAAAGAGAAAAAATAGAGAATTGGGAGTTCTAAAGACGAACTTTAGTGGAATATCAGTGCTATTGAAAGCAGTGCACCAGAAAGTATGAGTAGCTTTACAGAAAGTGCTTCCTGGCTTTTCATTCTATCGCTGTACATCTTCCGTGAGGCGGCATTGCTGCTTATGCTGAGCTATTCCACATCGAACTGCCCCTTCGCGCCATTGGGTGATGACGTTCTGGTCTACAATTTTCTGCCAGTGCTATTTAATTTTGTTTCTTTAAGGTATAATTTGTCAAATTTTCTTCAATGGCAAAAGTTCAGAACGTGCAGGCCACACTTCTGTATCTGCTGCGTTTGGTTTCTTGAGCTAAAAATTTAGGTGCAGCTATTTTTACCTCCAGGCTTCGTTGAGAGCTTTTCTAATGCGATTAGTATTCTTGGGATACTTCCCACACTTCCCGGCATCTGCCCCGGTATCTTTCCATTAACGTCTGGCGCCAACTTGGGTCACTGCTATGTGCCACTGGGCATATGTCACCATGCATGCGCCACTGGGACTGGATATTTGCCAGTGGGTATATGTACCGCTCCTTAATGAACTTCTTTGATGCCAACTTCGGTCATCGGGTTTGTGCCACTGGATATGTACCGCTCTTTGCTGAACCTCTTTGACACCAGCTTGGGTCACCGGGAATGTGCTACTGGATTTGTACCGCTCTGTAATGAACCTCTTTGACGCCAACTTGGGCCACCGAGTATATCACACTGGATAGGTACCGCTCCTTAGTGAACGTCTTCAACGCCAACATGGGTCCTCGGGTATGTGCCACTGGATATGTACCACTCTGTAATGAACCTCTTTGACGCCAACATGGGTCACCCGATATGTGCTACTGGATATGTACCGCTCTTTAATGAACCTCTTTGAGGCCAACATGGGTCACCCGATATGTGCTACTTGATATGTACCGCTCTTTAATGAACCTCTTTGACTACAACTTGGGTCACCGGGTATGCGCCAGTGGGTATGTACCGCTCTTTAATGAACCTCTTTGACTCCAACTTGGGTCGCCGGGTATGTGCAAGTGGATATGTACCGCTCTTTAATGAACCTCTCTGACTCCAACTTAATTTAAATTTTTTTAATATTTGGGGTTTTAAGTGCCCAAACCACTTTCTGATTATGACGCACGCCGTAGTGGAGGACTCCGAAAATTTTGACCACCTGGGGTTCTTTAACGTGCACCTAAATCTAAGCACACGGGTGTTTTCGCATTTCGCCCCCATCGAAATGCGGCCGCCGTGGCCGGGATTCGATCCCGCGACCACGTGCTCAGCAGCCCAACACCATAGTCACTGAGCAACCACGGCGGTAAACTCCAACTTGGGTCACCGGGTATGCGCCAGTGGGTATGTACCGCTCTTTAATGAACCTCTTTGACTCCAACTTGGGTCACCAAGTTGGAGTCAAAAGTGGATATGTATCGCTCTATAATGAACCTCTTTGATGCTAACTTGAGTCGCCGGGTATGTGCCAGTGGGTATGTACCGCTCTTTAATGAACCTCTTTGACGCCAACTTGGGTCATTAGGTATGTGCAGCTCTATGCACAAGTTCGGTTGCATCGTGACTGGCGACGAAGAAGCGGCAGCCGCATACTTTATCTCATCGGCAGCGCTTGGCCAGCAACATGCATTTTCGCCGTCATCCGACGGGAGACGACCTTGTTCACCGAATGCACGCTTGAGACCAGCACGATAGCAGTGTGCGAGCGCTCTGTCACGTGGCCTTTTTTCATATTTCGCGGGCTTTCTTTACAACCCGGAAAAAAGGACTACGTGAAACGTATCGTAATGGAAACAACTCGATCGGTGGTTTCTGAAGGTGCTCTACAAATCTGCGTATCATACTTGGGGTCCTGAGCCAATAATAGAAAAGTTAGGTAATTAAACTAAATAATTAGTGTGTTATGGGGAAAACAAAAACTGCCTGAGTCACTATGGGCTATTGCGAATACCGTATGCGTTCGCTTCAATTCGCTTCCAACGCGCCTTTCATTTTTAAATTCTTGGCTCAAGTTATGTGGGACACTCTGTATGTATGCCTTCAAAGGGCAGCATTCATGTGTTATTAACACTAGGTTGGGTTATGCAATTTATTTGAATGCATAGGCTTCACGCAGAACCTATCGTTTATACGGGCGGGCCTGCGCGTGTAAAATGCATTCTGAAGGCCTTCATTGGAAAATGACAGAAAATTTCTTCCCGACAATTCCACAAGCGTACAGAGAGCAGTGTAGTGCTTGAGTTGAACAGCTCGGGACCCTCGCCTTTATTATTAAAAAAAAACATGCTATCTTTCTAATACCGCATGATCCATTCTTCTCCTTACGAAGAAAGGCGCACGTCTAAATTTAACAAAAAACAAGCATCCGAGTTCGAAGGAAACTGCGTCGCATAAACGCAAAGCTGAATGCGGGTTAAAGTTGATTGATCTTATTCGAAAGCTCCTGGGAATTTTCAATGCGGCCGGCATTTTCTCTTTTCGTTTTCTTCAGTAGGCAGAAAAAGCAGACATTCCAACGTAGAAATAAACGTGCCTCGTCGCTTCACGATTAGTCGCGCCGTACGTGACGTCCTGTCACGGCTACACGTGTTGTGCGAACGACAAATTGATTTAGTTAGCGACGTCGGGTTTATTGGATCAAAGGCAATCGAGACATTCTTACGTCAGACCGGATATATACACCTAATTGTCTCTTAAATTAAGTGAATAATTAGATCTGTATCAGTGTAAACTCGGACAGCACCCTTCGTTGCAGTTCGACAACGTTAAGGAACTGCTCAGGTTTTAAACAGACGAGCAGCCGCCGCCGTCAGCAGTGAACCCCTTGACCTTGACTCAGCAGCACAACAGCAATATTTCCAAGTCAAATCGGTAGTCTTAGACACAGAGAAAGATCAGGAGCCTAATTCACAAATCTTCTCGTTCTTAAGTGCTCTCAGCTATTGGCCGACTGCCTTCGCTAATAGCAGGTCCCGCGTCGGGATTGCTTGAAATTTTCAATAGT
This sequence comes from Dermacentor variabilis, assembly GCF_050947875.1. Lineage (NCBI taxonomy): Eukaryota > Metazoa > Arthropoda > Arachnida > Ixodida > Ixodidae > Dermacentor > Dermacentor variabilis. The sequence continues at coordinate 59,395,142 of NC_134569.1, read as the reverse complement.
GAAGAATTCTAGCGTAAGAAACATTTCTGTTCATTCGCGATCAAAATACTGATCGATAAGGTGACTTTTCGATATATAATAGCGACACAATGAGAGTACCAGGCGATGAAGATCACCGCGTAGCGTCGACCACGAAAGCGACGGAGGGGCATAGCAAACCCAGTTTACGTGCTTTTAACTGCAGCTGCCGTAAAAGTGACTTGTTAAATTGGAGAAGCTTCACCATTTGAACTTGACGCACGTACTATGGAACTCGCAATCTGAGTTTCACAATGATGTGTCAGTTTCGTAGAGCGCACTTTTGCGAAAGCGCTCTCACAGCGTCTGTTCGCCTTAAGGTGCTTAGCTTGAGCGAGACAATTTGGATGCCCTTTAAAGTTGATTCATGACATAGTGGCAGAGGAACTATGATAGACAGAAACATGAAATTAATCAAGGAGTTTGCTGTAATGTTCATATACAAGGTAGCGTAACATTAATCTGCCTCAAGCGTGTAACCACTTGTAAAACATAGCGTTAGAGTTGGAGCGGCTGCTGAATTATCATGAGCTTATATTTGGCTATCTCAGGGAAAGAAATCCCCTTTGCTGCGACATTTGAAAATAATCATGTCGCGTGACTCCGCCTTATGTGCGTAACAATTATTTTGTCGAAGATGGTGTAACCTAAAAACATAATTTTCACGGGACGGCACCGTACGCTAAACAATGCGCGCCGTTTGAAAACCTTCCTCCACGTCACCCGGCATCATCCACTCCTCACCTGGCCCTTACGTGGAGCTACGGATCATGGCAATCAACCATGGTAATTAAGTATGATGGCAAACAATAGTGCAGGTTTACGATTAGTATTCACGCATTTAATCTACACATTTAGTCGGGTACACAAAAATACCGTTCATAGCTGATGCTTAATTCTTTGATGCTTTCATATTAGCAGCACGTCTTCCTTCTAGAAAACCTGCTTGATATAGAAAGACAAAGGTGAGCTTAAGCTTGCGCTTTAGCTCGAGTATTGCCCTAATTCTCTTTCTGACAGCACAGCAGATGGAGTCAGTAAAGAAGAAAATGTGTCTTGATGGCAGGACGTGAATAGCCGGTTTCGCACGACGACCACCGATGATCTCCTCTTGACGGACGTTTTCAAGATTCTTCGCAGAGATTTTCTTTTCACTTTTAGGTGTCTCTATCTTTTTTGTATGACACAAGGACACTTTCTAGAGCGGCCTCTAATGGGCAATGCCCATCCAAGCATTCGCGCAATGTGCGGCTACTTTCCCAGAGCTTAAGAAGAAGCGAGCCACAATGCCATTCTGTCGGATGGTGTGCTTTACGCGTTGGCATCTGATCGCTAAAAGAAAAGAGAAAACAAGAAAGAGAGCAAAAGAACTCTTGAGGACATCATTGCGCAGTTGAAAGTGTAGCGTCAACTAACGCCGTCTGTGTCTTCTGTTGTGTTCTCGCTGAACAGACTCTCGACAATGGAGAGAAAAATGGTCAAGAGAGAACAGTTGGCGATAGCGGCCCTGAGCACTCGGGGGGAGCATTCTCGGAAATCTTCTTCCTTGGCTGCTTTTCTGCACTGTTTACAAATAAAGAAAATGCGCGCGTGCTGTTTACACGAACAGTCTGGAGCTTGGAAGAAACCCGGAGCTATAACGGCAGCGAAGACCGTGGCAGTGCCAGCGGAGATATCTGCTCAGTGCTTATTTCGGCGTTAGCGTTGTCGACCATCCAGTGTTTAAGTCGGAACGTTTCGCAAGCAATGAGCAAGTGTGGCGCTTTATTTTCTTGGTTTGTTTCGAGCTTCGCGCTGTTCTGACTGTAATTTCCGAAATAGTATACATAGCAAGAAAACTTTGGCGTCGGCAGTGGACCTGAGGCTCTGGTAAATATTGGTTTAAGCAAGAAGCTACACTTATGGGCAAGGCGAGCAGCAAGACATACTGACACGATAACAGCTGCTAATTATATTACAGTACAGTGTATTCTTAGTTTCATGAGCACTCTTTCTCCTTCTTTTTCTTTTAAATGAAGTGTGTTGCTCAAGGAAGTATGGCTGCCGGAATGCGAAGGATGCTAATAACAAAAATTCTGAAAGTTCTGCGTTTGCGAACGAGTTCGATACACATAGTAACAGTTCATCACTAAGACAACGAAACATGTACATAAAGCATGAGGGAAAAAAAGTAAGAAAATTGTCTTTCTGTGAACAGCGAACACACACACACACACACACACACACACACACACACACACACACACACACACACACACACACACACACACACACACACACACACACACACACACACACGCACACGCACACGCACACAAACACACACACACACACACACACACACACACACACACACACACACGCACACGCACGCACACGCACACGCACGCACGCACACGCACACGCACGCACACACACACCAAATAAGCAAACAGGGCAGGTAAGAGAGCCATAATGTATTAGTTTGAGTATCAGGTGCCTGAATACGGGTCTCGTGAATTTTTATAGGAAACAAGAGCTCTCGACCTGGCGTTGTTATTCGAAGTTGATCCCTAAGCAGCGCCTGATCCACAGACGCCGCAGGGACGCTTAGAATGCAATTTTAAACGGGCGTATCTAAGATCGCAATTCGGGAGGCGAGGTTAGGCCTTAGGGGAGGCTACACGGCGCAGCGCGTAGAGAAGAAAGTAAAAAGAGGCGGAGAGGCGGCATATCTACGGGCTCACAGGTCGAACTCTCTTCTTCATGGCATGGAGTTCGAGAAATCTTTGGCCCATGAGAAAGTATAAATCTCCATTTGAAAAGGGGTAGCCGGCGCCAACTAAAGGCGACAACATCTCCTAAGTTCTAAATAATAATAATAATAATAATAATAATAATAATAATAATAATAATAATAATAATAATAATAATAATAATAATAATAATAATAATAATAATAATAATAATAATAATAATAAAAGTGGCAGCCTCTCGCGTTTTGTAGCTCACGAGTTACGCCGCAGCAAATCTTTGTTGGCTAGCAGCAGCACTCTTGCAATCCCATTATCTTGTATTCTACTGCGTGTTTTATTCAAGCGAAGTTGATGCCAAAAGTGTCCATTGGCGAAGAGTGTAGGCGAGAACAAACAAACCATTTGGAATCTGTTCACCAGTTCAGCTGTGCCTCGAGCAGCGTTCGACACGTTACTTTTGTAGCAGCTGCCTAGCAGGTCATGAAAGTGCTCGTGAATATAATGGCCATGCTAAAAGAAATCGAAAAAACAAAGAAACAAGAAAGTCGCATAGCAAAATTGAAGGAAACAAGACATAAAAGGAGGTAGACTTTGGCCGGTGGTAGCATAGTCATGATTTGAAGGACAGCCCAATTCAGTCTAAAAAAATCGAATGGGGACACACTCGGGCAGACCAAAGGGATAAGTAATGCGCTTGCCGCACAAATTATGTGCTTTAATAACTACTGGCAAACTTAAAGGCGCTGATTACTGGTGCGTATGAGGAATTGCAGCGTTTCTGTTAGAATGAATTTGTTCGTTTAATTTCGCATAAGAATGCTAAGCCTCGCTAGTAATACAGTCCCTGACGATATAGAACACTAATTCAACCAGTGCGAGTGCTTGCCGATGAGAGTAAGATGTTTTTAGCAAGTGGTAGCATGAACTTCTTGGTGCTTTTAATAACGCGGACTGTTAAGTGCACTTCCTCCCTGCCTGTCCACTTTAGGGCAAGATGCACGTTACAGCACGACTTCTTCAACTCATGGACGCACGTGGAGCAGGAGCTTACAGACGATTTTAAAACGATCACATCCGCGAGACGAAATTATATGTTGAAGTCAAACGCTGCACGCACCCAGAAGAGCTTGCGTACATATTCGTGAACCTGAAACTGGCGTGATAAAATCCTAACGCCTTTCATTTATCGTCATAGTTGCAGCGAACGATGGTGACAAAGCTTACAAGTTTTCATATACATTGAGCTTTTAAGAACTCCGTAAAGACTCTTGCACCTGCTGAAACAACAACAACAACAACAACAACAACAACAACAACAACAACAACAACAACAACAACAACAACAACAACAACAACAACAACAACAACAACAACAACAACAACAACAACAACAACAACAACAACAACAACAACAACAACAACAACAACAACAACAACAACAACAACAACAACAACAACAACAACAACAACAACAACAACAACAACAACAAGCCTTAGTATAGCATTTAGTGATTTGGCGGATTTGATGTAAAGTCACGCGATTTATATGTGTGCCTGTTAGGTGTTTGCATAGATGTACTATTTTTTCACCACGATTTTACACTGAGGCCGACGTTAGAATTTTGAAACGAAGTCTTCAATTTCGCTCAGAAGAAGGACAGCTCGAAAGCTGTTTATTGAAAAGTAGATGAGTAGCCAGCGTATATGCACCTACATGCTTCTACGCAGGGAAAGGAATGGAAAAAAAGAAGGGCCGTAAAGGAAGGCAGCCAGAATATGAGAAACAGAGAGAAAGAAGGTGCAGGTCTTGTGATTTTATCGGCGGCAGAGTAAGTGCCTCAGTAACTGATGAAAGTAGGCAATATTGCTAAATCTTGGCGGTTAATAAAAATGTTTTTCATAACGTGACGTGGGTGGGCCATAGATTAGACAATGCACCTAGTTATTCAATATATAGAAACAAGAAGTCCAGGGTTTTGCGCTGTTTTGATGTGCAAGCTAGGGACCCAGCATCTGCGTCAATGCCAAGGGGCCTTGGTAGAGCTTTTCCATGTTAATTTCATATGGTTATTGCTCGTCTATGCAAGCTAAGCGTTCAAACAAGATGTGATCTAGAGATTCCACGGTGCCCCAGTTGCCACAACATGGACTTGTACTATGGTCATTGCCAAAAAGAAGACTGTTCGTGTATGCAATGTTTAGTCGAAGCTGGTAATAGATGCCGTGGTAGACATTGTGGTAGTGTTGATTGGAGTTATGGTTCTATGCGGTACACAAATTCGGCGGAACTCATCTCACGATGACTCTCCACCGTAATGAGTTTAATATTGTATCAATATAGCGGCACATCGTATTGCTACCATCGAGACGAGTTATCCATGAGGCGTGTATTGCAGCGTGATTCCTATTTCGCGCTCACTTAGGAACACATTCGGGACTATGTAACGTTACGTGGAAACGGAGCTCCTATCTCGTCTTCCCTTGTGGGTCCTCTAGTGCAGAGTCACCGAAAAACATTTCAGAGTATCGCATTTGTTTCCCACACGCCGCCGCTGCGGTGACTTGGTCACTTGCATCACGGGACCTCTTCCCGCCATATTTATTTCAAGTCTTTTCGGTTATGCACGTTGAACATGCAGTGTGGATGAATATTTAGCAGAACTTAGTCGCTTTATTCCTCTTGGGAAAATGGCTGCCTGGGCTATAGTCGGTGATTCATACAGACAGTAAAGAGCGTGAAAAAAAAAACACGAGGACGAAAAGCAGCCAGATGGGACAATCGCTATGTGTTATGCACGTGCTGACATGCAACGTGTGCTGATTTACCTCAGCATCATGCCTGGTTGTTTCACCTTCAGGTATAGCAACTGAACGGAGTCTGGAAGGACATTTTATTGCATTCTGTGCAATATGAACGACGTTCTACGTGGCGTCCGTTTCATGGTTGGCGGCGGTTGGTGATAGTTGATAGACAGCGGAAGGACTTGGGAGATGAAGACGCTTAGGGAAAGGGCATGAGCTCTCCCCCAACCGACTTGCGGAGAATGGCAGGAAATGGGGAGGGGGGACTGTTTCACGTGAACTCTCGCACAACAGAGAGAGTGGCGGGGGGCTGGAAAGAGGGAGAAACGGGACTGTCGGTCGCGCGTTCGTTCGGGCTATTTGCTTACGCTGACAATCATCGTCGATGGTTCTCGCATGTTTTTTGAGTAATCACTTCCACGTAGTTCGCTGGACGGTTGCTCTCACGTGACTGGACTTTTTGTATGCGACCGATCAACTTTGCATGTTCGGTTCGCGCGGCTCACTCTGCTAGCACTATTGGAAACAACGCCCATACTGTAAACGTAAGCTGTTTAGTTCGCTCGGCTCACGCAATGCTTCACGCTATCTTGAAAAAAAAGCGTAAACCCTGCTAGAGCATAATTTTGAATGTCTGAAGAGGCATTACATCTCTAAACAGCCTGCGAAAGCAGAGCGCCCGTCCAAAACTACATAGGTGCCCAATCTGCATAGCATGGTATGATTGCGATTTTCACATGTGGTTTTCCTGTCACCTTACACACATCCTATCACCTATCACCTATCATTCCCATATCAATGTACGCTGATGATATTTGTCTTTGGTGTTCTGCGGTGACTCGTCTTCAAGTACGCGCCAGAATTCAGCGGGCAGCCCCTCTAACCTGTTAGTATCTCCACAAACAAGGCCTTTGTGTCTATCGAAAAATGTGCGTCAATCGCCTTTACGAGAAAACCCGTGGCACTGTACCTTGCTTCTCCCAATGGCCAGGTTATCAAAAACCAGAAGTTTCCCCGCTTCCTTCTTAGGTGGGATTATTGGCAGGCACCTTTCATGTAGCCCCCCCCCCCCCCCCCCCCCCCACTGCATCTACCTAAAGGGGAGAATAATTTCGATTGTACATACAATGAGGTTCCTGTATGTAAAAACGTGGACACGTCGGTACGGTTCATGCTGCAGCTGTACAGAGCACTGTTTCTGGGCTTTTTACGGTACAGTTTGCGGGTTTTGGCGAACACGTGTAAAACAAACATTCGCACCCGTGAAAGTTTGTAAGGCTTGGCTCTACGGACATGTCTTTGACTATCACGATGCGCCTCGACTCACGCAACAAACGTGATTGCTGGAGACGACTTGGTTCCAACATATATAACGATATATAACCTTAGAGTACGCATTCGACATTTGGTTCACGTACCCAGTCACTATATTGCTGCTTTGCCAGCACAAAGACTTCAAGCCACATTTTGCAAACTTGTTGCGACACATCAAGGCTACCTTCTGTCGGATTTTACACCAGCAGCAAGATCACCGTTACTCTCGTGGTTTCTACGACAGCCACAAGTACGCCTCACGATTACGGGAATTACGAAGAAGACTCGTCATTCAACAGTGGCTCTACGTCAGTCCACACTGTCATTACTGAACGAGGCAAATGAACAAAGAATGCACATTTACACCTATGGATCTGCCTCAGCCACCAGCTTCACAGGTGCTGTTATCATTCCGGCCTTACAAGTTACAATTACGTTCAAAGTGTTCCATATAACGACCTCGACGGCAACAGAACTTGCCGCTCTACGTGCCCTGTTAATTAAATCGCACAAGCCAAGCCTCGAAAGTGGGTGGTTTTTTGTGGCTCCAAGGCAGCCCTTCAGAGTCGGCAGTCAGCCTTACGACGCAAGGCCCATGAACAACTCGTGTTTGAGACCAGAGGTGTTCTCCATCAAGCCCTCATAAACGGACATGGGGCATGACAACGTCTTCCAATGGCTTCCGGGGCACTGTGGCATCGTCGGAAATGTACTTGCTGATGATGCCGCCCGGTCAGCCCACAAAGAAACCCTGACACTTCCTATACCCTTATCAAGGACAGATGCTGCGAGGGATCTTTGTTTACTTGCTCAAACCAAGACTGCAGCTTTGTGGAAAATCCCGATTTTCTTCAACTGCCGTCTTCACCGGCTGCATCCTACGCTGAAGCTGCAGATTCCATCGAACTACTTCCGCCGTGGTACAACTTTACTGTGCTGCCTCTGGTTAAGGGTGGCTTTTACGAAAGCCTACTCATTCCTTATTGGAATGTCCGACACACTGATCTGTGACTCGTGCAACTGTGAAGAGACGATCGAGCACATTTCGCGTTCTTGTATTTTTTATGACAACAAACGCGACGTTCTTTGGAGGGTGTTAAACCGATTAGATAAGAGACCATTTACGGAGACTAAGATTCTCTGACCATGGCCCCACACGTCACAGGGTTACAAAGCGACTCGGGCACTGCTACGTTCCATGAAAGCGACAGGCCCCAGTGACCAATTATAGGCGTGAAGTTACGGACATCCGGACGTACTCACACCGATAGTACCTTCTTCCCTTCCTCTCCTTTATTTTCTTCCCTTAAACCCCTTTCCCTGTGTAAGGTAGCAAACCGGACGTGCGTCTGACTGACCTAGCTACGTTTCCTCCTCCTCCTCCTCTTAAAATAATATTTTCGCGTGGATTATCGGATTCAGGTAAATGACTATCTACACTGGAATGAGTGCTGCACACAAAAAATATTGAGAGGTTGGCTTGAAAAGAACTACACCCTGTTTACGTAGTATAAGCGTCCACAGCATAAGGATCTTCCAGAATACTGTATTGCAAAGCTGCAAATGCACTGCAAATGTGGTGATCTTGAAGGAAAAAATATACATGCTAAAGCCACATCAGCATAATACATTTGCTTACTACCTTACACAAAAATAAGCTTACGTCTCACGTGAATGAAGCACTGTTAACGAGCTGTTTGCAACGTCGATTATGTTCTTTAAATCGCTTATTTCTTTGGCTAGCAATATGACAAGCATGCATTCAAAAACGAAAATAGTGTGCAGAAACCATCCACGATGACTATCAATGTAAGCGAATAGGCCGAGCGAACGAAGTAGTCAGCGAGCGACTGTCCCGTCCTCCTCTCTCCCGCCCTTCCCTAGTAATTCAGTAGCGCGACAGTTCCCAATTTCCCCGATCACACCGACTGTCCCACGAGTTGGTTGCATGAAGCACGCGCCCTTCCCCTCTGCTCCTTTGACGATGAGTCGAGGGACGCAAACGAGCACTTGAAGTCAATCTGAACAGCCTGCTGCTAATGCTTCGGGTTGCTGTGCTTGAGAAACCCCTGCGGCGTGGGTTCGATTCTTCTCAGAATGGAAGACATTTCAGGAATCCTATTTTTGCCATTGTAGAGCGGCACATTCCCAGTGACAAATACCTAGTTATCCAAGTTGGCGCCACAGATGTTCATTCAAGAGCGGCCCACACCTACTCGTACTTAACCAGTGACCTAGGTTGGCGTCAAACAGGCTCATTGATGACCAGCACAGGTCGAATGGCGCATACCCAGTGCTCCAAGTCGGTGTCGGAGTTTCTTCGAACAGCGGCATCTACCCATTCCCGCAACTACAGTGGCCCGTGTCCACGTGAAAGAAGTTCATTGAGGAGCGGCACGTATGCATTCGGTCTGCACTGGAACAAGGCTGAGAAAGAGAAGATCAACGCGCTCATTAGAAAAGCGTACAAAACGGCACTGGATCTCTCGCAATGCACAAGAAACGAAAAGTTACTACAATTCGGAGTATATAACACGCTGAACGAAACCGCGGAAGAAAAGAGAATAGTGCGACTCGAAAGACTCCTAAACCAAGGCGGACAGAGAAATCATGGAAAAGATCGGCATTAACTACTACGGAATGATGGGTCCCAAGACACATTTTCACCCGGACGTCCGAGCCGCAATAAAAACGGAAAACATCCTGAAAAACACGCACCCCGCGCACCATGTTAAGAGAAGAAAATGGCGCACGAAAGCGATCCTCAAAAACCAAGGCGCGCGGGAGGGGATGCTCTTCGTAGACGCCGCCCAGTACCCCCGAAACCGGAATAATGGTGGTGTCGGCGGTGACGAGGGTACCTCCCTCTTCGCAATGGCTGTCGTAGACACTAAACGAAAGACCGTGACTGCAGGCTCCGTAAGGACCAGATCGTCGGAGGCAGCGGAAGAAACGGCAATCGCATTGGCTTTAATCAATAGTTGGCAACAATATAGAACAATAATCAGTGACTCCAAGAAGGCCATTAGGAACTTCACAAAGGGCTGGGTCTACACCAAGGCCGCTAAAATCATGCTGAATCATGCTGAATCAAAAGCTGAATCCTCTCTTTTAGTGAAAACTACATTTATAAATTTTATGTGATCATGGCCTTTGCCGGCTAGCCTCTTCCGCCGTTCCGTTACCTATTATACCCCTTTGTCAGGTAAGCCCCTTAAATGCTATCACATGTCCAGCGTTAGACGGCAATTTATGTAGGTATGCTATGTCCTGGTCCAAGATGTATTTGTTTTATCTAGTACTTATTGTGCCAAGGCTTCCGAGTCTGCTTTTGAGTCTCTGAAGATTGCCCATTGTTGTTGAAGTCGGCCATAGAATGTATTTAATCGCCTCTTGCATCGCATATTACTACGCTGATGGTGATGACGCTACTCTATCTAAACTCGATGAATATGTTTGGATATAATTGAAGAGCTATGTTGTGTAGAGGAGCCGTCAGTGAATATTTGCTTCGCAGTAGAGTATTTCACGCTCATTAGGCCAATGCTGTCTGTATAATAGCTGGGAAGCATGCTATAGTTTAACACTGTAGACAGCTGCGAGCAACTAGTAATCATCGGTGTACTGTATTTTGGCGTAATCAAGAGAACAGGGTGGATGCTACAATATTTGTTAGGCCCAAGAAAACAATGTACACAACAAACACATATCAAAATGTGTTACACACGTTCTGGCATCTGTTTGTGCGTGCGCACGTGAGTGCATGCACACCTATGCGCGCGTGCAAATACGTTTTCTTATCTTGGTCCTTGAACATACCTAGCCGGCTTCTTTTTGTCTCTGTGTATGTTTGATGTATGTCTATGTTTAATTGATTAATAATAATACTTTATTAATTAATTATTTAATTAATTAATTAATTAATTAATTTATTTATTTATTTATTCAATTTACCCTACAGGCTCGGAGGAGCATTGGGTAGGGGGGGGGTTACAGAAAAATGACCGTATTTAAGGCAAAAGGGAACTACAGAGAAGGAGCAACAAATAAATTTGTACATTGGAAAAAAACGGAACACTGGTAAACATTGGAAAAGAAATAAACAAAGTCAAGGAAATACAATACAAAACAAAGTAAAAGGAAAACGATACAAAGGCGAATACAATACAAAGTCGTAAAGCATAGTCAAGCGAACATGTAAACTTCCAAATGTTCACGAAATTTGGTAGGATCTTTAACGAAACAATACCATTTGGAAGGCTATTCCCTAGTGCGATGGCGCGTGGTAAGGCAAAGTTATTGAATGACTTTGTGCAGCCAAAAATGCTCCTGAAACTGAGATGATTATGAAGCCGAGTAGATGTGCGAGAAGGAATTTCAAGCGACAATCGGCTGGGCCACGAGTTATAGTAGTAGTTCTGAAAGAGGCATAGAAGGGTAACAGAGTGGCGGGAATCCAAGTCGGGAAGGGGAAGATCGCGTTTAATTTGGGTAATGCTAGATTGACGACTTTAATTAGAAGTTATAAAGCGTATGTTATAATACATATGAACTATAATGCTGTAACAGTTATGAAAAGTTAAGAAAGATATAAGCGGCCATATGGGAAAAGCGCCTCCTGCATTGCACATTGGCCGTCGACAAAGCGAATGCATAGCAGATAAGCTTTTGCTCTCTGTTTCTTGCTGACTGACCTCGAACAAAATAATTAGGCTCTATATAGGATGGGAATGTTTAACGCTTAAGTGGTCGATGCGTGCTAGCAACCACCAAAGAATGATAACAATAACCTATATTTTCTTCTTTTGCTTCGCACTTAGGTGCTAAATAAAGCGACTCCCACAAAAGAGAGACAGCCGTCTAAGACGAGAAACAAAGCGACATGAATGCGCAAAGTGAACTGGCGCGCTGCTCTGGGATCCCCGACAGTGCGAGGCAATCTCTCGCTGTGAGTCTGAATGAAAAAAAATGCACAGCTACGAATACGGATACGGATACAAAGAACTTTATTAAAACGATCCTGAGAAACACCGCCCCTTAGGGCTACACCGCGGGTCCCTTCCACGTGGGGACAGTTAGGCCTGACCTAACAGCCGCATCGAAGGCTCTCTGCACAGCCTAAAGCTGTCGATAGTACTCCGAGCTCTTGATGGCCGAGTTTCACTTCTGTTCAGTGATGTCCTTATACTCTCGTAACGAGGGACACCGCCAGAGCATGCGATCTAAATTGAATGTCCCACCGAAGCTATAGGACACTGTGAGCTAAAAACGTCCGGGAATAAACATTGAATGAAGGACAGACAAGGATAAGAGCTAGTCTGAAGCACTCTAAAGGTTATAGCTTGAGGTCTTGTGAGCTTTCTATGTGGCGGAGGGAAGGTTCTTCTCTCCAGATAGAAATGCTTTGTGAATTCATTAAAGGTAAACAGATGTCCCGGAGCTCTTGGACATGACTGTGACAAGGCTTCACCTCCCGCGCGGAGAGTTAGTACGCAGGCCTGGGAGTGGGCAATGTCATTGAGATTGGTGAGCGAGTCCAGATTTAGACCCAAGTGTGCCGGAAACCAGGTAAACATATGTGGAGTGATTGATCCTGTTGTTGAGAATAATATGGGCCTCTTTCGGGATGGAGCCCGAGGCGAACGCCCTGACTGCCGATTTAGAGTCTCTGTATATTTGCGTTCTGCTGTCGTCCAAAAGAGCCAGAGCAACAGCAACCTGCTCTGCTTTAGAAGAAGTGGTCCCAGCCACCAAGGCTGCCGTAACAGCATGGCATCTGTGATCTATTGCCACTATGGCAAAGTGAGACGAGAGGCCATACTGAGCCGCATCCACAAAGGAGACCGATTGAGGTTCGTCCTTGATCTTCTCCAAGATCGCAATCGCCCTGGCCCTACGCCTCCCCCCATTGTGCTGCGGGTGTACATTGCGAGGGATTGGCGCAACGTAAATGCTTTCTCTTTGCTCGTCAGTGATTCGATGCATTCTCTCTTCAGTAAGTACTGAGTTAAGGCCCATGATGGCCAGAATTCTCCTCCCCACCGAAGAGCAGGACAGCGTAGCTAGTTGGGCCCTATTCCTGCCCCTCGATATTCTCCTCCAATGAATCATTCACTCCAGTTGATAGAGGCGTTCTATACTGGCGGTCACGGGTATGCCGGGTACCTTTTTGAGGTCTTTCTGAATGAGGATGTTCAGCTTCTTTTTCTCAGAAGTGCACCAATTGTGCATGGCTGCTACATAAATGACGCAACTCATAAGAAAGGCGTGGGAAAGCCTGAGCAGATGGTCTTCCTTTAAGTCACCCGTTCTGTTAGAGACATTGTTGATGATCCTAATTACATTTTACGTTTTCCTGGTGATTCTAGTCAACGTGAGGTTGTTGTACACACTGGATTCAATAACCATGCCTAGTACACGGATAGAGTCGACTCTGGGAAGGAGGCTTCCATCGCGTGTAACTAGATTCATATCAATGTCCGAGAGCTGCTTCCAACACTTAGGCTTGGGGCCCTTTCTAATTGGCCTGTAAGGAAGTACCTCGGATTTACTAGGCGAGTCCCGTGTTTTCCAGATATGTCTCGACCTCATCTAGTACTGTCTGGAGGCCTGTTTCAACCTCCTCTTTGCTTCCTTTGTCGCACCAGATAGTTATATCTACACAAAGCATGTGACTGACTCCACCAATAGTCGCTCCGAGACCCGATTAATCTCTTCAATGAGGTGCTCAATGGAGTCGTCGTCCAGGCTCTTTAGAGTTCTATTAGAGATTCCGTCTGTAACAGGGGCAGACTTGCCCTTTAGACGGTGCAGTACCGACCTAACTTCACTAGTGCTTAATGGCTCGTCGAGCTTTGGATTTGGCTCGCCCTTGTATGCAGGGTAGTCGATTGGACTGGTGTTCTCGACCGGGAGATAACCTTCAACTTCAACTTCTCGATCGCTTGACTTTGATTAGACTTTAGGTTAGTGTCATCTTAGAGGTGTTTGAGCAGGTTCCATTTGCACCCTACTCTCATGTGACCATCCACTGAGCTGCAAACTTCATCCCACAGCTACAAATGAGGTCTTTTTTTTTCGCAGTCAGGTACATATCTATTGTTCAGCACCATTGTCGAAACATGCGTTTTTGTGTTCTCTCGCATTAAAAGAAGACATGAGCGACTACCCTCTACGGCCTTGTACTAGAGTTTCTTGCGTTAGCTCCTCTTACTTCTCCATTGCCCTCTAACATTGCTATCACTTGGTGCGTGAGGAAGCGCGGTAAAAGAAACGGCAGCACCTAATTATAGAAGGGCGAGATCGTTCTTCTGCACTGTTATATGCGATGCTTTCACCGTGCAGAAACAGTGTGGTTGCAAAGGATGGGCGCGCAGACACACGTTCGCACACATACGCTAGCTGGGCGCGATCGAAATTATGACGCTAGTACTGCGGCCGGCCGCATTTTCGAAGCGTTCGAACGAAAATTATAAAAAAAAAACGAAAGAAGCCCCCCCCCCCCCCTCGTAAAAAAAAAGAACATGATTTGGTTAAAAATGAAGAGAAAAGGAAGAAAAATAGGGCACGTCGAGCGAACGTTACTGCGTCGCTGTTGCGAGAACGCGGGAGGCGGAAGCTCTCTCGTTGGCGGGCGCACGAGACGCGCTATTCGGTACGTAGACGCCGGTAATGGAAGAGAGTCTCCAGGGACCAAGTCACCGTGCCCAGAAGGTATGCGCTAGCGAGGAGCGGGGCGGACGTCTTCGAGGAGCTGGAGCGACACACACACACACACACACACACACACACACACACACACACACACACACACACACACACACACACACACACACACACACACACACACACACACACACACACACACACACACACACACACACACACACACACACACACACACACACACACACACACACACACACACACAAACGCGCGCACAGAGATAATCATAAAACATACCTGGCTGAAAGCACATGAACAAATTATATATAGGCTGCAGGCGCTGCAAGAAAACAAAAAACAAAAAAAAGCAATGGTTGTCTGTAGCGATAGTTAGCGCATGAGAATGAATTGGAGCCACGTTGGTTTAAACAGATGGCTCAATTTACCCGAAGCGCAACGACCATGGTTTCTTTCTTTGCTATCGCTTGACTGAAATCGCAGAAACAAGTCGCTGACACAAATTCGTACATCCTGACTGAAGAGGATATGCTACCGTGATTGCGGGGTTTTTTTTTGGGGGGGGGGGGGATAGGTCGTTGGGTCTCAAAACTTGTTAAACCTGTACCTGAGCTGCCGAGGTCATAGTACAGGGATGTTTAAGAAGTAGTCTTGAGAAAATGTGCACTTAGATCTCGATGGGCGGGCATATTTGCTTTAGTGAAGTACAGTCGCCGCAGCCGGGAAATAAACCCTCCATATCAAGAAGTAAGAGAAGTGCGGCACTTTCTTTCTCGGAAGTAAATGCTCGTACCTATACGTAACGCCACTTTTGAAGATTACCTTATTCATCGAGTGTGCACTTTCACTTTGCTTGCGTGCGCCCGAGCAGGAAGGAGCAGGCCGATATACTTTTGAGAAATGGCGAATATGAAAATGTGGGGGTCTGCGTAGCGTAAGGTTCCAGCTCAAGTTTCGCGCACGTTGCGCAATTTGACGGCTGCAGTATAGCAGATGCCTCGCAGAGCCTACGATGTCTAACGATCGTGACGACGGAAAAGGAACAACAACAGCAACATCTTTGTCCTCACCATCATTATTACTATGAGCATCGCCTAGTCGGTTGGTTTACGGCAGGACAAGAGTTCCGTCATGGAGAGTTCTTATTACTTCTGCGCTGCGTTAGCCGAACGCATACTAAGGCTACAAATGTCCTAGTCTCACCCACGAATGTGACTCACACACACTGTGACTTCAGCTGCAGCACCATCAAATGATAACCGCACTTGGGCACCTCAGATATCGTGGGCTTTAGCCAAATAAACAGATTAACTTCAATTTGCTTTTCTGTTTTCTTTTTCGTTGGGATCTGAGCTCACAAGTTATATTTGCGTTTTTTTAGCGCATTTTAGGTTTTTTTCGTGGAATAAAACAATTGTTGGAAGTTAGCGCTGTGTCCGCGTCGTGGCACCGTCCTTCGTACCTTTTCGTGCGCTAAGAAACCTCAGTTATGAACCAACACGCCCTAACCTACGCTCTTTAAAGTTATATTTGATTTAAGCCCGTTTCATATGGTACAATTTTGCTTGTGATTTCACGCCTGAGATACCTTAGGTGCGGCAAATGAGCCCGAGGCCCCTTGTTGCGGGTGCAATGTCTGCAGCAGCTGAACTCCGCGTGAGCGGAGGAAGCAGATTTCGTGGGAAACCGAATTTCGCGTTGTCAGCGGGGAAGCAATAACAACGCAATTTGAGACAGCTGACGATTGTCTGCTTATTCAATTTGTATTCCTATATAATCCCGAGTTAAAGTAGAAAAAGAAAGATTAAGCCTGTTTCCCACGCAGCGATTTTGCAGTGTTTTTCAAAGGTGCGATTTCCGAACGTGCGAAGTTCACAGTGCCATTTCTTAAGCACCGAACACGGCGGCTACAATTTTCGCATTCGCGAGCATCTAGTGGAACTACATGGAAGCGTCAGTCCGCTCTTTGGTGGATACAAGGTAAAACAAGGTAGAATCTGTTTTCGTGAAACGTTTTCGCGTTTGTACTCGTTGCTCTACGAAAATAAAAAGCAAGCTGATGGGCTACCGTGGTGTGTCTGACAGTGTGCGTCGTTATTGGTTCCCCATCCACTCTGCACGTGCAATTTCGTAAAGAAGTTCGGCATTCCCAGCGTAGAAGACCGACGGCTCATTTGCCGTGGCTACAAATTCGCAAGGGAGAAATCGCATGCAAATTCGGACCATGTGAAACAGGTTTTACAATGGCGCTTTCTAATTAGTTCCAATTTGTTTTCCCCAAAATGGTATGAATAAGCCTCCGCCAGCAGTAATCAAGGCTACCCTAGGGGATCGCAAAGCTCCCAAATGCGTGAATATCAGCTGCTGTAGCGACTGGGTGCACGCGAAATAGGACTATTAAGCCTTAACGCACGATTATTCTTCGCATATCCGAAAAACGCAGTAAAAGAGAGGGAGAAAGAGAGAGAGAGAAATGGCTAAATGAGAGGCAAAGAGGTTACAGAGGACTGAGCCAGGTTGACTACATTGCACTGAGGTAAGGGTAAATTGGAGGAAAACGTTAAGAGATGGAGAGAAAGTTGAGTGTTGACGCCACCGACGTAGTAAAAATTCTGAGCGCTCTATTACAATCGTCGCTCATTCCGGTTGCCTTAAGAAGTACAGCAGTACTTTACGTGGCCTTCAGCAGCTGTGATAGGCTAGACCATGATCACAACATCTTGTCCAAAGAGAAAGGTATTCGGCCTCACCGCTTTAGAGTTGCTAGGAGGGCGAGCCTTTCGTTTTCAAAGGACGGGCAACTGCGCCTGTAAACTGGTCTTCCTCGAAGGGAACAGACAGCACAGTGTCGCTTACGCCTGCGAATGCTTTCACTAATGCATAGCAGTATGCAGTATAGAATGAGTATGCATTCACTAATGCACACGCATTTTTAATTGGAATGACCGATAGCACAGGAATGCAATGCAAGTGGTGGCGAAAAGAGAGAAAAATATAAGAGAGGGAGGTCAACCAGATGCACGTCCGGTTTGCTGCCCTGCACTGGGGGAAAAGAGTATAGGAATGAAAAGAGAGAAGAGAAAGAGCACAGTTTTGCGCACATCTGAATGTTCGCACCGAGTCTACAAACGCTCGCAAACACCTGTAGACTTTAAATACTGCAATATTGAAACAATTGTAAAGCACCTTCTGGCGCTGGTGCACAATCGCTCCCTGTGAAATGAATCAAAAACAATATATGTAAATTTTCTGCAAAGGGTGCATAGCCACAAGGTTACCTTTAGTGAGGCAAAGACCACTTTAGATTTAAGATACTTAAATGCGTTTAGTATGCTGCAGACAAACTGCTGCAGTGGCAACAGTAACATCACAGTGGCATCGTGATTTAATGCAGTGGAAGCACTTGGAGTTCTGGACACATTATCCGATGTGCCATAAAGTCACGTCCATAATTCGCATGTCCGAGAATTAAGCATCACGGTTTTGACTTCTGTTCCACCTTGCTTTACGGGAGCGGTAAAGAATGTTGTAATGCAAGATGAAAGATCTTTGGCCTATGTTCTAGGCAAGGGTCAGCAAAGTACGGGGGAAATGAAAAATAATAAGAATTGTGAGGGTTAGAAATACCTTCATAGGTATATCATCTACGCAAGAGATCAGAAAAAAATGGGAGTAGCGAAAAAATAAAGTGAGTCACAAGTACTTTCACAGCCGTCTTAAGACCCATGCTTCTTTAAATTTCAGCTTCTTCCCACGCTTATTGAAACTCAAGGGGTACGGACTGTAGTATACTTCAACACGCTACGATATCACTGCCCTAATAAATGTCGAATTCGTTAAGAAATTCATTTTTTTTTTGCTATTCACAGTTTTTGTGCTCTTTCGCTGGTGGACGTTGTTAGATACGGGACCGTTTCCTGAGCCTACTACGACTTCACCAGACCACATCGAATCGCGCCACAGCTAATTAAGAATCGCAGAAGCACGGATACCACATTCCAGAGGCGCGGCACGTGCAAACAATTTGGCGGCCCCCACCTCGTGTGCCGCACGTGAAGCTATTCACTGCTTGAATCTTCCCGAAAGTGAAGCGAGAGCCTGGCACTGTTCTAGGTAACTTGGGTCCAAGAGGCAAGACGGGTGTAATGCACCGTGAAAACCTGGCAGCGTCGCCCCCACCCGCCTATTGTGACGGCGCATTGCAAGTCAGCAAAGCAAGACCGCAGGGAGAAGTAAGCCCTCGGACAATTGAGGACCAAGCAGCGACTCTCTTCGCCGGGTGCGATACAATCGCACGGGCGCCTAGCATTGGCCGAAAATGACGACACCTGAGCGGGCTAGCCGATTGGCCGAAAATGGCGTCACCTGAGCGGGCTCGCCCATTGGCCGAACGTGACGTGTCTTCGAGACACCGAAGGGCTTAAAAGACACATACCGGGAGCAGCAGGAGAGCATTCCTAGAGCATTCCTTGATTCATTTCTTTCGAGCTTCTTGCCCCGGGCCGCAGCGTCCGAGTTGCTGCCGGCCCGTAATGAATTCTATGACTGTTAATTTCTTGGTCGTCTCACTGTAAATAATGTAAATAAACCTCCCAAGTTTTCATCCCAAAGTCCTCCTCAACTCTTACAACTGGTTGCCAGCGGTGGGATCGCCTCCAAATGCAACAACGTACACGTCCTTGGGGCTAGTGTCTTTTCAAGATGCCTCCAAGTGCCTTTGCGTTCTCGCGTTACTGCGTTTTATTCGGACACGTCTAGAAGTATTTTCTGTTAATTCAGAGTGTTCGCCCTGAGCGCAGGTGGCGGACGGACTAGGAGAGAATGCACAAAGTGACTGCCTCTGTGGTCTTATTGAGTCTAGTTCAATCGCATATCACCATCACTGATAAAGTTCACTGAGCATCTCAGCACCCTGTGAGCTTCTATATTAACGTGGTGCACTGCACACGGTAATGCCGACACTGTATGTGGGACTGGCTGAGCGTGACACGTCCCTTGGCCTGCTTGACGAAAATAAAGAAAGAAATGCAACTGTCAGCAGTCACACATGCAGCTATAACTGCTGTATAGCTATTTTTTACATTAGTTACTCGCGAAGCAACAGGGGAGGGGTATAGAGAGGTGGAATTTATATATACATATTGCTACAGTAGGCGCTGACAATGATAAGTGCCTGTCCACCTCTCTATACCCCTCACCAGTTGCTTCGCGAAAATCCACGAGTCATGATATATATATATATATATATATATATATATATATATATATATATATATATATATATATATATATATATACAGAGAGAGAGCGAGAGAGAGAGAAGCCAGCGAAGTACAAACGAAATCAGGAAAGAAGGCAGGCCGGTTAAAGAGACTAAATTCTGGTGTTTTACATGCCAAAACCACGATATGATTATGTGACACGCCGTAGTGTTGGACTCCGGATGCTTTGTTTATTGCGATAGCAATTAGATGGACATTTCAAGCGCATTTTTGTCGTCGGCGTCACCATTGCCCGTGACTTTCTGTATAAAGTCGAAGGGCGATAACACCGTCATCGCGTGTCGTATGCTGTATGTGAGAGTGAAAGCACGCGAGGGAAGCCGATGATCGCCGCTCAATCTGGCGTGAACGAAGAAAGCGGAGAGCAAACGCGCCGTTTTCCGTGGCGCGAAAAAAAAAGAGATTCTTGATTGGTGGGTGAAAGGTGGAGCTAAGTGCAGCGAGGTAACTGTCTCTCAATAGAGTACACCTCAACCGCACTGCACAAGGGGGAAGGGAGAAAAAGGACGTGGGTGGATTGGAGGAAAGGAGGGAGGAGGCGGTGTTGTGCTACGGAAGCAACTGCGCATTTCGCGACTGGGCGCAAGGGGAACTGACGATCGCGGCTCAATCTCGCGCGCCATATATTGAGGCAAGCGGGGAGGCAGCGCGGGGGGGGGGGGGCAGGTCGGCTTCGACTACGCCAACAAGTGCGTATTCTGTACGGCCTCGCGCGATCGCGCGCGCCGTATCTTGAACGTGATCTGCAGACGGCTCATACCTCTGTGCGCGCTGTGTTCTCGCCGCTCTTGCGTTGAAGCGATGGACTGCACGAAGGTCACTTCGATCGCTGCTGCTGCCACGCTTGCTCACACCAGCGTTTTGAGAGCAAGTGTTTGTGCTCATCGAGTGTGATGTGATCATGTTTGCTCGTGCACCCTGACACCATGCTTGTTAATTTAGTTAGTAAACGAATGTTTCCAAGTTTATATGGCCGATGAAATTACTATCCTCACTTCGCATCATCATAATCCTCATCATCACCGTCACCATCATCATCATACTGATCATCATCAGCCATGGTTACGCCCACTGCAGGGCAAAGGCTTCTCCAATACTTCTCCACCTACCCCGGTCATGTACTGATTGTGGCCGTGTTGTCCCTGCAAACTTCTTAATCTCATCCGCCCACCTAACTTTCTGCCGCCCCCTGCTACGCTTCCCTTCCCTTGAAATCCAGTCCGAACCCTTTGTGGCCATCGGTTATCTTCCCTCCTCATTACATGCCCTACCCATGCCCCCCCCCCCCCCCATTTCTTTTTCTTGATTTCAACTAAGATGTTATTAACTCGCGTTTGTTTCCTCACCCACTCTGTTCTTTACTTATCCCTTAACCTTACACCCATCATTATTCTTTCCATAGCTCGTTGCGTCTTCCTCAATTTAAGTAGAACCCTTTTCGCAAGCCTCCGGGTTTCTGCCCCGTAGTTGAGTACTGGTAAGACACAGCTGTTATACACTTTTCTCTTGAGGGATAATGGCAACCTGCTGTTCATAATTTGAGAATGCCTGGCAAACGCACCCCAGCCCGTTCTTATTCTTCTAATTATTTCAGTCTCATGATCCGGATCCACGGTCACTACCAGTCCTAAGTAAATGTATTCCCTTACCACATCCAGCGACTCGCTACCTATCGTAAGCTGCTGTTCTCTTCCGATAGTGTTAAACATTACTTTAGGTTTCTGCAGATTAATTTTCACACCCACCCTTCTGCATTGCCTCTACAAGTCAGGGAGCATGCATTGCAATTGGTCCCCTGAGTTACGAAGCAAGGCAATATCATCAGCGAATCGCAAGTTACTAAGGTGTTCTCAATTAACTCTTATCCACAATTCTTCCCAATCCAGGTCTCTGAATACCTCCTGTAAACAGGCTGTGAATAGCATTGGAGAGATTGTATCTCTCTGCCTGACGCCTTTCTTTATTGGGATTGTGTTGCTGTCTTTATAGAGGGCTACGGTGGCTGTGGAGCCGCTATAGATATCTTTCAGTATTTTTACATACGGCTCGTCTATGCCCTGATTCTGTAATGCCACCACGACTGCTGAGGTTTCGAATGAATCAAACGCTTTCTCGTAATCAATGAAAGATATATATAAGGGTTTGTTATATTCCGCACATTTCTCTATCACCGGATTGATAGTGTTAATATGGTCTGTTGTTGAGTAGCCTTTACGGAACCCTGCCTGGTCCTTTGGTTGACAGAAGTCTAAGGTGTTCCCGTTTCTATTTGCGATTACCTTAGTAAATACTTCGCATAGGTGTGCACTAATTTCCTATCGCCATCGATTCTATCGCCTTGGGGGGCGAAACTGTGACATTTGTTTTTTACAACTTGGGGTTATTTACTGTGCACCCAATGCACTGTAAAAACACGAGCGTTTCTGCATGTTGCCCCTGTTTAAACGCGACGTTCTTTGCCGCGATCTGGCCTCGAGCCCTCGGGCTTAGCACCGCAATGCCAAAGCCGCATACGCCTCCTCGGTGGGTGGCGATGTGGTTAACCTGCACGGAAAATCTGTTTTGCTACTTTACACTGGAGGGGAAGGTAGCAAGATAAAGAATGTAGAGAGAGATACGGAGAGCACATACACACGATATCATCCAGACACGATCAGCGCACACTGTCGCAGCACAGGATCGCGTGTAGCACAATGAAACAAAAACGAATTCAGCTAAAGACACCTGTGGGCAGGTTTCTCAGCTTAAGAATTGTACCAGCAACCTTCCGCGCCCCTCTGCTTATAAATAAGGCATTCCAACATGGATTTTGCTGTGACAAAAGTATACTTACTCGCAGTACAAGACAGCCATGACAGGCCAAGTATGCCACGGACGCCGCGCTTGATATACCTACTCCGGGTCTGAAAGAGAGCGTTTGTTATGACAAAAGCGCAATGATAGCGGTGACAAAGCGAGTAATGATCAGTGTCGAAAAGGAGCATTTCAAAATCCATTTTCTTTCTGCTCAACGTCTAAATTCTTCGACCCCCCTTCCCCTTCCCCCTACCCTCCCCATTTTTTTCCCACCTTGCGAATAAGTTGGCTATTTTTAAACAGGCAAGGTAAGCGCGACCCGAGAAAAATTCGCCAAGATGTACGTATGGTTCCGCAGACTGGCGCTTTGTCTAACCGAACGCGTTATCAGTATGCGCACGCTTCCTTTTCCTCTCTCCCTCTCTCCCTTCCGCTTTGCCTTGTTGTGGCGCCTCCAGGGCTGTTTTTAAGTTCCCTGATGTTGCGTTTCTCCATAGCGTGTGCACGCAAAGTGCACAGGAACATTGTGCGTTGACTATTTTTCCCATTTCTAGAACTCTTCCTGCCGAGAGTAAGCGCTTGTTCGATACGCTGTGGGCAAACCGCTTCTACCCGAAAATCGAAGGTAGGAGTTGAAAAACGGTTGTTAAATGCTGGTGTGATTGAATGCTCCAGGAACCGCACTACATGTCGCTGCCTGTATAGACACTGCGGTTGTTGCACTGCAGCCTTTCTTTTCGTGTATTCGTTATGACAACTTAGGGAGCAGCCAAGCTGTGTACGGTTGGTTTGGTGTCCATCGATTATTCAGCTAGAACGCTTTTGAAGCCCTGAAGTAGCATCACGGCGAGCACCATTGCGTTAACCAAAAATCGATCTCAGAATGAACTGGACCAGTCCAAGAAAAGAGCGCCGAGGTTGAGTAGAACGTTTTCAATGCTTGTCTGCAAATGCGCAGAAAAGGCGCGCCAGGTGGTGCGAATTTTGATCGGTTCCATTCATGACAGCAGCGCCATCACGGCTTAGGTCCAGACACCTTTAATCAGCAAGAGGCAAAAAGGTAATCAAGTATGATCCCACTCCCTTCTGTAATGCTTTCTGGCCTTAAAAGTGTGTTAATAAAATAAAATAATTAAATAAAGGAGGACTGGTATTCCTACACCAGACGGTGGGCGCTCGTTCGTGTTTTTGTATGTATACATCCCTTTCGCGGAACAGTTTGCTCTTAGAGAGACGAGATGGCGCTTCCGGCGGTGCACCGCACGTTGCCTCAGCAAAAGGGCACAAATTACATCTTCCGCCCTGCTTCCGTGCGATCAGCTGTCGGAAGTGCAGCTGCGTGTGCACTGACGCACTGTGCTCCGTTCATGGTGGAAAACGTGGAGTGGTAGACGGAAGACTTATGCTGCAGCTGGCTGTAAAAAGAATGACTGTAATATTAAGGAATGGTATGAATTTGTGTGGCCAAGACCCCGAACCACTCTCACGCAACGATAGGGTGTGTCGCTGGCTCTCCGCGATGCATGGCTTTCCTCGAGGATAAAAAAAATCACTCATCCACCAGCGTTGTGTCGCTAATCTAAAGAACAAAAAAGGCGGGGAGGGTGGGGGGAGGGGGCTTTGATTACGGAAGATCGGCAAGAGTGAGTACAGCTGCTTACAAAGTGAAAAAGTGATCGGGTAGCACTGCTTCTTGGCGTAGTAAGTTGCTCGAAATTTATCGACGCACATCCACCCCAATGGATGTTCCATTTCCGCCGCCAAGGTCTGTGAGTGGTGGTGCTGGCTAACACTCCCATGGTTCTACTAGAAATATAAATACACAAGAAAATGGATGGGGAAACGGCGTCGCGGTAGCTCAATTGGTAGAGCATCGCACGCGAAATGCGAAGGTTGTGGGATCGTACCCCACCTGCGGCAAGTTGTTTTTTCATCCACTTTCATTTCCATTAATTTATTGTTGATTTATTTCGCTTATTAAACACAAGTAATTTCCCCTATGTTGTCCTTGGTGTCAGTGTTTGTTGGCTTCTTACGATATCACTGATAGAAATCGGGCCCCTCGGCTAACCCTCTTTCTTGTTGTTTTTTACATCCACCCCCCGTCACAGGCAAACTTAAGGCTACTCTATCGCTGATGGAATGGGCGCACACTTAGAGTCAATGGGCCGAAGCAAAAGGTGATGGTGGCTACACCGACAGCACACAAATGTTTGAAGCTGAACGTTTCATGATGGTTCACAGAATAAAGAAATAACTAGTGATAATAAGTCTTTGATACAAGCTATTAAAAACTACAAAACATCTACGTTCCTAGTGCCATGTGCGCAGCAAGAACAAATCTGTCGCAACTGAACACACCAGGAAGCGATTAGGCAGAAAATGAA
This sequence comes from Dermacentor variabilis, assembly GCF_050947875.1. Lineage (NCBI taxonomy): Eukaryota > Metazoa > Arthropoda > Arachnida > Ixodida > Ixodidae > Dermacentor > Dermacentor variabilis. The sequence goes on along the minus strand of NC_134569.1, from coordinate 59,370,125 downwards.
CAATCATATAGTGATTGCACCGAGGAACTTTACTGAGTTAGAAACATGAGAAGCCGCTGCTTCAAAGTGTTTGCCAAATAAAGAACGAAGAGCAAAACCCACTGATCATGATTTAATTCATAATGGCAAAGTTTGGACAGCTTGGAACAAATTTCTATCCGTGCTTTTAGTAAAAGCACCATATACGCTGCTCGCCCAGTTTGCACAAATCTTAATCAGCTCCGAAAGCCCTTACATGTTCTTTGAAGTTGTGGCTAAAGCTTTGTGTCGTTCACCCAGTCACCGTTTACGATATTCGCCGAAGCAAAGGTTTGTTCAGCCGCTAATGGTGTCATGAACATCAATTGTAAGTACCAAGGCAACGGAGGCAGCTGAGGCAAGCAATGGAGTTGTCACCAGGTGATTCAACATGCGGGCACCCACGGGATGTGAGTGAGTGAGTGAAATAATTTTATTGGAGGTCAGACGAGGACGCGAACTCGGCTAGTCCCACGTCGGGACCGGTAGATCTAGTCCACTGGCCCGGTCACGGACGCGCCGGACAGCCAGAATTTGCTTGTATAGAGCGGCGCTACGCAGAAGTCAGTCCCGCTCCTCCTTGCTGAACTTGGGGTGTGTTGATCCGCACTCCCAGAGCATGTGTGCTAGAGTGGAGGTCTGCCCGTAGGACGGGCAGGCGTCGTCGCGATATACGTCGCAGTAAACTTCGTGTAGAACGGCCAGACACGGATATGTGCCGGTCTGTAATAGTCTAAGAGAAACGGCTTGCGTCTTATTCAACTTGGAGTGGGGGGTGGAAAGACTTTTCTAGACACGCAAAAGAATTTCGGAACCGCGTTGTGAGTAGTGGGAGCGTCCCTGTGGCCGTAGGGGGAGGGGAGTCGGCGCTTCTTACAGAGGAAGCGTGGTCGGTGAGTTCACGCGCAGCTTCAGCAGCAGACTCATTGAGGTTCGGGGGAGCACCCTCGACCGACCCTACGTTAGCGGGAAACCAGTGAATTGAATGATGCGCGAGAGCATGCGGACTCGAGACGTTAAGAGGACGAGCAGCTTGCTCGGTGATGCAACCCTTCTGAAAAGCCCTAAGTGTCGTTCCGGAATCACTATAGATCTCGGACCCATGACCGTCTAGCAGGGCAAGGGTGATGGCGGCTTGCTCGGCGACTTCGGGGTCTGAAGTGCGAATCGAGGTGCTATTGGAAATCTTGCCGCTGGAGTCTACCACGACGACGGCAAAGGTCTTCCCAGTGCTGTACTCCGCGGCGTCTACGAAATTGCTCTGATGTCTTGTTGCTTGATCTGTTTGAGGATCACTGCTGCACTGGCCTTACGTCTGCCCTCGTTGTGGACGGGATGGACGTTTCCCGACATGGAGGCCACTTAGAACTTGTCTCGAATGCATCCAGGGATCGGGGTACTGACCATCGGGAATCCCGAGGGGCGGTAACCCAGCCCTTCAAGGATGCGTTTACCTGCCGTTGTGGTAGTCAGGCGACCGATTTGCTCACGTTCTTGGACTTCGGCAATCTCCTTGGTGGTGTAATGTACCCCCAGCTTGAGGAGATCCTCGGTCCTGGGTAGGAGATCCTGGGTAGCCCGAGAGCCGTTTTGACTACTTTGCGGATGAGAGCCATAAGCTTGTCTCGCTCTGCTCTGAGCCAGTTGTGCATAGAAATCACGTTCGTGGAAAGGCATAGTACAAAGCTGTTGATAAGCCTGAGGAGGTTGCTTTCCTTCATGCCCCACGGGATTGCCGTGAAACATATCTACATATAGTATGTTTATGTTCTTGTGATCTCTTGTATGAAACTTATCATTGTCTCTTGTTCGACAACTCCTATTGTGTGAGCGCGTTTTTGTTGCTTCGTTACAGCATGTACTGGATGTCTTGGATTTTCTCCGCCAGAATGCGTCTGCAGCATAGTGCTGGGCGACGAGCGACCCTCTTTCGAGACAGCCCACTTCCTAACGCGTGCGTGCATGTGTGGCTGTCCTAAGTGTTGTGCGAATCTGACTGCAGCGTGTTTTTTCACAGATATGAGACACAGCGCCTACCTCTCTTTGAATCTATAAAATACGTCAGTACAATTTTTGCCAAATTCATCAGTGGGCATCCTATGGGAGCGCGCGAGGGTGGTGGTGGTGGTGTGTGTGTGTGGGGGGGGGGTGGCGATATAGAGATAGATATGTCTATCTTCTCATCTCGTAGATCTTACATTTCTTCTTGAAGTCCCAATGCCCGAAGAAATCCCCAACGTTATTTACCAATGCAGCTTTATTTTACGGCTTGCTTTAACGCCCATCTATCTGCGAAGCAGGTTCTGTGTACATTTTGAAACGTAGTTACACACGAACAACTGTAGAATAAACGCCGTCATTAAGGAATCACCAGTATAATACATGAAAAGGCGTGCGGCGGCGAGTACTTCGAATTCATGAAGTATTCCCTTCACAATTCCGGTGAAAGGAACAACGCTGTACAATATGGAAGCGCGGATAATTATTCCTAAACGAGATCACATTCGCCCTACACGTAGCAGCTTCACTGCGCCAGACGCGCCTCGTTGTCCAGTGAAGGGCAAGGGAACGAAGCGCCGGTTAAAAAAACAAGCAAACGAAAATGAAAGAAGGAATAAACGTGTGAGGGGGCGCACATCACTTTGGGCGTGCCCAGCGGGCAGCTGGACCCGAGCGGCCGCCCGCAACGCGCTCTAGCAGGTCGTCTTTCTCGCCTGACAACTGAGGCGGCGCTTTTTGTTTCTTTTGCTGCTTCAACTGGATAGAGAACCACTTGTCCGGAAAGAACCTCGCACCGTCGCGTTTGCTTTTCGCGGAATCCTCTTTTGCCATCATTCTTGGCTGCAATGCTGGACGTACAGCCAGCGCCTCGCGAACATTGTGAACGATGAACGCTGTTGGAGATCCTTTTCCTGACTTTACATTCATCTCCCGTCATTGCTCCTCTCAAACTCTGTTTCTTTTTTCCAGGTAGCGTTATTCCTTGTTTTTAATGGCAAATCTTCAAGTCAGACTTTCCTTTCTTTTTCTTTTTTTTTCTCAAGGAGTTCAGCGCCCTGTCTTCACCAAGCATCTACTCTTACCATCAACTACGTGGCGAAGGATTTGTGCTTTAGCGCTTGCCTCTATACTTGCTTCTTCTACATGTTTTTTATTCTTTATTTACCGACGGAGTCATGACCATTGAACCAGTGGCTTTGTATGAATAAGATAAAAAAAAAAAGAAATGAGGAAAGAGGCAAGCACGAATCTGTTCTATTGCTGCGGCTGTTTCATCTATTATTTTCTATTTTGAAATCTATATCTTTAGCTTATGTGTGCACCTAACTTTATCATGTATAAAGGCATACGTTATCCTGTAAGTGACGATGCTGGAAACCCCTGCATAAATGCTTGCCGACTTCGTCCTTATTCCTTGCCCCCTCAACATAGTCGTATGTATGCAGATATATATATATATATATATATATATATATATATATATATATATATATATATATATATATATATATATATATATATATATATATATATATATATATATATATATATGGGGAGCGTTAGAGATAAACAAAGAAAACGCAGGGAGGCTAACCAGTTCACTTTCCAGTTTGCTCTCCTGCACTGGGGTGGGGGCAAATGTGTTGGAGAAACGTTAGAAAGAGAGCGAAATAAAAGAAGAAAGGAATAAAAGACAGTAAGATTGTTTGCGTAACCACCTTCCTCTAGGACCGCGGGTCGCAAAAAGCTCGATATGTGCGAGATTTCGTTATGGGCACCGCAGTGTGTCTGCATCGGTGATAACAGCTACTACAAAGACGCACTGCACTTGCCTTTTACTGCGACACCACGGCAAAGAGCTGTAGGCTGGGTTTACGCTTCTTCGATTACACCGTGGAGTGCAAGTTTTCGTCCTTCTCTTCACGCTGTACTTGCACACTACACATCCTTACAGTTGGCGCTCGGAGGCACTGGGCATAATTTGACACAGCTGACAGGTAATCTTAGAACAGAACAGAAACTGACAGAACAAGGCAGAACAGTACAAAGCTTTGAGGAAAAGAACACCGAGCTGGACAAGACAGAGCAAGAAAGGAGAAAACAAACAAAGCACAAACGATGGCGTGTCAAAGCCCGCGTAATGTATAATTCCCTCGCAGTAACCAGCGAACCACGTATAGACGATGAGCAGGTTCCGTTCGTCAAATTACCGCTGCTGTTTCAAGCCTGCTGGTTTCGCTTCGGTTCTCCCCCGTCCCAGTCCGTTCTACATTCTGCGGCGGCAATTTTTGCGACCACCGAGCATCCATCGAACAAACCCGAAACTTTGAATCTCTTATCGAGCCCCCCCCCCCCCCCCCTTCCCACCCGCGTTCCTGGCATGCCCTGTTCCCACAGTCTCAGCTGACCCGTACGCGTTTAGGGCTGCGACGCGGGGCCGCTACGCCTGGTGATCGTCACGGGCTGTCGCCACACCCTGACGACTCTCGGGTCGTCCTTGAGCCGTGCAAATCAGAGCGCGAAAGCGGTCGAATTTATGTTTAGTTTCCTTCTTCTTCTTTTTTTTTGCCGTGTCTGGCGGTCGCACAGGTGGTATTTCTCGTCCCTCGGGCAGAAGTTCTTGCAGTGGGGAAGGGTTGTAGACTAATTGTCAACACCTGGGTTCGTGTAACGTGCTCTGACGTCACAATGCACGGGCGTCTTCGAAAGCCGCACTCACCGGAATGCGGCCAATGCGGCCGGGAGTCGAAGTCACGTGGATTTGCTGGTGACGCGCCGCGGTTACGTTGCCTTCTCTTCGCCTCACCATCTGACACCTCATTACATTAGGTTCCAGACTGAACGTTACCGGCCTGCTTTCACAAGCCTTCGTCAATGAACTCATCTACTGATGGGTATAGTTAACAGATTAGCAAACCTTGCATTTGAGAACTGCTTGTGGAGTCAAATTGTAATCGTAAATTCGGCTACGCGACCGGCATATCTATTGCTGTGTTTTGAGAAGAACATGAAGAAAATTCAAATTATCACGCGTTTAATTCGTCAATATATCATGTCATAAGCTAGTGCGGAAAAGGTCTAATCATTTCTGTTCTCGCAGATTACTCACATTACAAAGAACATCCCCCATGTAACGCTGAGTATGCGCCAAAGACTTCCATGCACCGAAGTGCGACATGCACTTGGCCCATAGACCACTGCTACCCTATATAGCGACCCGCACCGCTAAGGTGCTTTTAACTTTCATGAGAAACACTGGCCTCAATGACATAATTTTATTTGTTTTGTATGGTGCGTGCTGTCGTGTGTTATCCGTACGTCGTGTGTCCAACTTTCACTGTGCATATGATTTCGTAATCTCATCGTTTCCATCTGGTGTGGCACGCGATGCGTGCCTCCAGTAAATCCACTGCAGGGCTCATCAAAGAGCTTTTCTTTCTTTCTCTCTCTTTCTCTCTCGGCAAAAGGCGCTTATTGGATGTAGCGAGGAAAATAGCGTCCCTTCCTGTCTGCAGTCACTCTCGTTCTCTCTAACAGAGCGCTGCTGTGTATGAGCGCGCACCGGACAGTGCGTGGTAACGCGGCAACAATGAGGGCCTTGCGTTACATGAAATGTGCGCCGAAGCCAATGCGCCGCAAGTGCGTTTCCTTCAGTGTGCCGTTTAACTGCATTCTATACCGGGGTCAGTGTGAAACGCGCTGCAGCTCTATTACGCACCACACGCAAACAGGTATGCGTAGGCCGCTGCGGTATAAACGCTGTAACAATAAAAAGAGTTATCCGCCAGTAATTTCAAACTTGCTTAATGTGTGTATTTCGGTTTTATGTTTATTTCTTGTTTGATAATTTCGCGTTTGCATTTTATACTATGTCTGATCGTCTTCATGTAGGAGTAATTTTTTTTGTAGCCGTTCACTTTTACATAAATTCGTTGTAAGTATAAATAGTTGCTGCTGCGTCTTCCCCCCCGCCCCTCTTTTCCTCTCTAATTCTGCCCCACACGTGCACGCACGCACACATGAGCTTCACGAGGGTTGCAATGTGGGCTTGTTGGTAATGCATCTTCAAGGGGAGTATGGTAGCGCTACCGTCTTTGAATCGCGCTACCATACTCCCCTTGAAGACGCACACATGAGCACACGCATGCACAACATCTCCACCCCTCTCTCCTTCTTTACGAAAGAGTGCCTTTATAGGACAATTTAGCGCATGAAAACATGAATGAATGCCCTTTCCGGGCACAACCTTTCGCTTGACTTCCTATTCGCCAACAGATTCAATACAGCTTAGTGCGGTTGCTTTATTCTTGTCTCACCGTTAGACGCTCTTGTCTTCCGCGTCATGCAAAGCACACTTTTAGCTGCAAATTTCCCGCGCGCGCTTCGATTCTGGTTTGTCGTGTTGTACCACCATTTATCCGTATCGATTTCAGAAACAAGGCGAGCAGCACGGTGCACGCGGCAATAGCCTCCTCAGCGCGTAGCCGACAGCGGTGCCTAATGTCACACACCTTGGCGCGAACCACTGCCGTGGCCATATACGCCCTCCTGTATTCTCTCCGTCATTCTCTTCCCTGTCACTGTAAACGAAAAGCGAAGCAAGCACGCGAGCAGCGTCGACTCACTCAGATCGAAGTTGCTGGCGCCGAGTGGCGCACTTCGATCGCGGAGTGTGAGGGAGGCCACGAAATGTCGGCTGTTGCACCCGTGAGACGTTCCGCGCCGTAAGTGCAATGTCGCGCATGCGCAAAATGAGATTCTGCAGTCATTTTACTGACTTCACTTCATTATAAGAATATTTGTGTGTAAGGTGACATTGGCGCATCTCAGATACGCTAGCTGGCTACTTGACAGTTGCAACGTGTGAAAAGCAAGACCTTATTAATGTCGCACTACCAAAGCGAATATATATATTCGCTTTGGTAAATCCACGCTTTGGTATATCTCAGGTAGCGGTGTGATTCTAAAGTGACATGGGCTTTGCACTGGAACGCACACTTTGCAGACAGTGCCACAATAACTGAAAGAAAAGTACGACAAACAGCAGCCCCATTAAGTGCTATATTTCGTAATTAACTAAAGTGATTATATAATGTAAAGGAAATTTCGCAACTGAAGAGCTGAAATCAGTGAGTGTAACGAGGTATGTTCGCTTAGAAAGGATTGCTATAGGTTATTGCCAATTTGGGGATATACATAAAGGATCCACGTTGGGCTGGTTGGTGTTCCTTTTGGAAGGGGAAACAGCGCGGAAGACGAAGATGAGGAAAGAGAGAAACCTCGCCCGACGTCGATGGAACACCACTCAGCTCAGTGTCGATCCCTCGTGTAGTTCATCTTTTTAAAGCGAAAGCTTTACTGGCCGCGAACTTCCGATTTCGCCGTGGCGGTGCTCCTAGGAGGCACATGACGTCACAACGCACGCCTCGCCGCGGATATTTCTGTTACTCTCTCTCTCTCTCGCTCCCTAGTCACTACTGCGCATGCGCCACTAGTAGCACCGAATTACAGGTGTTCCGCCGCTGCGCAGCGCCGCGCCTTTCCGCCGCCGCCGTTTGGTATGAAGTCACACCGCGTTCCTCGTCGTTGCGCTCGCCTCCGCTCGCTCCGCCAGCTGCATCGCATGCCTGATCTGAGCTAATTTCGGTGACAAACGCGTCCCGTAACATTTATTTTCAATATCACCTAGAAGATGGGCCCACTCACTTTTTACGAGTGAATTATTGATATGCGTAGCGGCAGATGCACCTAGAGCAAGGTAAGTGTAAGCTAGTATCGAAGCTTCCATAAAATCCCATATGTACAGAAAATAGCGGCGTGCTGCAGCCATTGCTATGTGTTATTGGGGGGGGGGACAACTTCTGTTACAAAGAGAGAGAGAGAGAAATTTATTTACAGAAAGGCAGAGAGGTCGGCCTGAGCTATAACTTGCTCTGGCCTGCTACTCTACTCTGGGGAAAAGGGACGGGGAGGGAAAGGGCTGATGAATGATGATGGTATAAGGAAGAGATGCGTATATACAAATTCACAGAGTTGTGGTATCTCTAAAGGCGTGCGTCCAGCCCAGTGGCTTGGAGAAAAGCTACAGCGGCTCTTGTTACCAGGGCTGCGCTGGTTGCATTAGGCCAAGGACCTAAAAGAAACTCGTCCGATAGCGGTCTCTCATGGATGTTTGCTATGGAAGAGACAAGTTGCTGTCGTTCTTGCGCGTACGCGGGACACACGCAAAATATATGTTCAAGTGTTTCTGGCACCTCACAGCATTCACAGTTTGGGCTAGTATCACTGGCACCTATCATATTTCTATAACGGTTGGTGAATGCGACACCAAGGCGAATCCGGTGCACCATGCTCGTGTGGTTTCTATTGAACTTGTGAGGCATACGAAATCTCATTTCTTGGTCCCATTTGTGTAATCGCTTGTGTCGTCGATCTGGTTGGGCCCAGTGTTCCAACGTAGAGTTGCGGTTTACGCGACGAAGTAGGGCGTTTGTGTCTGTTCGTGAGAACGGAATGCGTACTTCACAAGCATTATCTAAAGCAGTTTTTGCTTCAGCGTCTGCCTGTTCGTTCCCTATCACGCCACAGTGTGATGGTATCCACTGAAAGGTGACATTGTGGCCATTTCTTGTTGCGTGGTCGAGATACTCTGTAATTTCTATAGCAATAGAATAATACGGGCCCCGTCTGAGGACACAGTCAATCGTTTGCAGAGCTGGCTTGCAATCGCAGAATATCGTCCATGCGCGAGGACGCTCCTCGGAGAGAAATCGAAGTGCTTCCCGGATAGCAACAAGTTCTGCGGCAGTTGATGTTGAGCTATGGTCTAGTTTAAACCGGCGAGCGATGATCATATGTGGAATGACGAAGGCCGCAGTGGAGGCATATGGTGTGACAGAGCCATCGGTATACACATGTACAGTATCTCCGTACTCTGTAGAAATGTGCAACAGGGTGAGTTGCCTGAGGCCAATAGATGGAACGAAAGACTTTTTAGCAATTCCAGGGATCTGCAATGTAACGACAGGTTTAGGCAGAACCCACGGGGGTGTTCTCGGAATACAGTCGGGAGAGAATCTTGTCGGCAAAACACTCTGATGCCGCGTTATAGTCGTTGAAAAGCTGGAATCTGGGTGTGTGGTAGGGAGCGATGACAGAGGATGGTGCCTGTGTCGGGTCAACACGCGGAGGTACATTCGAAGAGGCTCGCAGAGCAAGTACACCCGAATAGGACAAGCACGAGCTTCCGCTATTGTTCCATTGGTTGACGTGCATCGTGGGAGGCCCAAACATGTGCGCAATGCTTGAGCTTGAATGCTCTCCAGCGCGCGCACACAACTAAGTCCCATGCTTGAGAGCGCCGGCATGCTGTACCGTATATACCCTACGAATAGTGCTCGGTACAATTGGAGTAATGACGACTCCGAGGGGCCCCATCTTGTTGCTGCCACGACGCGAAGGACGTGAACAAAACTCTTCAGCTTTGACTTCAGTGCGGCGACGTGTCTTGACCAAGATAATCCCCGGTCTATGACTAAGCCAAGGAATCTGTGGTGTGTAACCGTAGGTATCGCTACGCCGTCAACAATGATCGGATACATGCTCATTCGTTTTCGCGTGAATGTAATCACAGAACATTTTTCAGTTGAGAGTCGGAGGCCTTGACGCCGAAGATACTTAGCTGCGATTGTCACTGCACGTTGAAGCCTAGCACGCATTTGGGGACGGGTGGCTCCAGATGCCCATATGCATATGTCGTCGGCATATGTGCTAATCTTTACCGTGCTAGGAAGTTCGGATGCAAGGCCAATCAATGCAACATTGAAAAGAGTTGGACTGAGAACTCCCCCTTGTGGAACACCTCGATGTATATGGTACTGTCCGGTGTCGCCATCACTTGTCGACATATACACCGTGCGGCCACTGAGGTAGCTAACAACCCATGTATATAGTCGGCCACCGATGTCTAAATCTTCCAGTGCATCAAGGATTGCATAATGGAGTACATTGTCGTATGCACCCTTAATATCCAGAAAGACAGCTCCAACTAACCGACGTCGACTTCTTTCCTGTTCAACAGTGGAGACCAAGTCGATAACTCCGTCAATCGAAGAACGGCCTCTTCTAAATCCGTGCATAAAATCAGGAAAGCAATTATTTCTCTCTAGATACCATTCCAGTCTTGACAAAACCATTCTTTCCATTACTTTGCCGACGCAACTGGCTAAGGCGATCGGTCTGTAGGAGGAAAGCTCGTTGGGGCACTTTCCCGGTTTAAGCAGCGCTACAACGCGACTGCATTTCCAACCATCTGGAACATTTCCTTTCTCCCACGTCGCATTATAAAAAGATAGGAGAAGACGTCGTGATTCGGTGCCAAGATGGCAGAGTGCAGCGTACGTGATTCCGTCTGGTCCTGGTGCCGAGGAGCGTCGAGAAACTGAAAGCGCAGCGTCAAGCTCTTGCATCGTAAACGGTACTTCGAGCCGCTCATCAGGTGACGGGGGTGCGATGGTGACAAGGGATGAAGTCACTGCATTAGATGCGTCCACAATCAGTTTACAGTAGTCCTCTGCTACCTCCAATTCGGTCCGGCGTTGATGTAGAGCCACCGCATGGAATGGGTGTCTTTGTTGTGGAGTTGCCTGGAGACTTCGTATGACCCGCCATATCTTAGATAGAGGCTGTCTTGGATCTAGGGATCCACAGAAAGCCCTCCAACGCTGTCTGTCAAGCTTCTCCAGATGTCGAAGAACATGTCGTTGAGCTCGGCGACTGCTCGAAAGATCGGACGGTGACTTTGTTCTTCTGTATCGCCGTTCCGCGCGGCGACGGATCGCACGAAGGGCCTCATATTGTATGTCGACCGATGACCTGTGCCTCGGTATGCTGACTTTTCTAGTTTTGTCCCGCAGGGTAGAGGCAATGATGTCCTCTATTTCGGATGGAGATGTCATACTCTGACAGGTGGTGTCGACAGAGGTCTTAAATGCAATCCAGTCTGTTTGACGAATGCAACGTGAGGCTGAACGGCGAAACCAGCTAAAGTGAACGTAAGTGGGGAGGTGGTCGCTACCATGAGTCTCTAGATCCGTCGACCAGGATGCTGAAGACAGAAGGCTCCTTGATACAAACGTTAGGTCAAGACAACTGCTGTAGGACGTGCCACGAATAAATGTAGGAGACCCGTCATTGAGCACATTTAGTCCCCGACTACACATAAAGTCAGCCAAGTATTTGCCACGAGAATTCATCGAAGTGCTACCCCACAGGGGATGGTGCGCGTTAAAGTCACCAATCACAATATGAGGGCCTTGCGATGCTTGCAGCAGAGACATCAGGTGCGAGCAATCGATCCTCGCTCTTGGGTGGATATATCCTCCAATCACTGTAACCGTGCGACATCTGTATTTTATGGTGAGGCATACGTAATCATTAGTAGTATGCGATGGGACGTCATGTCTGAAATACACCAGGTCGTGACGTATACAAACTAATACTTTGCTCGAGGGTTGGTCGTTACGAGACCACATCTGGACATAACCAGAAATACGGAAAGAAGAATCCATATTAGGTTCACAGATAACAATAACTGGAAATTGGTATTTAAATACCCGCTGTCGGAAATCCGACAAACGACCACGCAGACCGCGAGCATTCCATTGCATAACAAACGATTGACGCATCCGTTCTTCAAACATTATCGCCATACTTGCTTAGTGAAGAACCACTAGCAGTGGTTCCAAGACTTCAAGTAGCTGCACGGCAGCCTTGGCAGCCGGGGTATTTAGGCCGGAAATAATCCTGCGCATGGAGCCCATCAAATTTTTCACCATACTCGCGACGTCAATGTCATCCATCTTTTCATTTTCTTCAGTATGTGTAGGAGCGGTGCATAAGGGATTTCCCACAGGCCTTGATGGTAACGAGGGCCACTGAGTCTCCGATGTGGCTAGTGCCGATGATGGGTCCCCTTGTACTTTCGCGGCATACAAAGGCTTTGAGGCACGTGCTTCTTCATTCCTGAGACGAAGAGGGGGTGGATGTTGCACTTGAGCTGTCGTCCCTCCAACGCGAGGAGGGCTGCGATCCCGTTGATGTCGGTTTCGTGAACGACGTCTGCGGTGGCGGATAGCCCTTGCCGCTTCCCTGTGCGTGGAACGATCTCTACCCATCTTCTTCAGAATACCCATTTCCTTCCTGATCTTTGGGCACTCTTTTGACGTTGCGTCATGAGCACCAGAACAATTTGGACATTTCGCAGCAACGTTGCAATTGCTGTCTCCGTGAGGTCCACCACATCGTTTGCATGTTATTGCACCCTTGCAAACTGCACTGACATGCCCAAGTTTCATGCACCTGTGACACTGTAAAAGCCTCGGCACGTAAGGACGTACCGGATGCCTCACATATCCAACCTTGACGTGTGTTGGCAAAGTTTCCGATTGGAACACTAATTTCACACATCGGGAACGTCCAAAACGGTGAAAGCTGAGCACAGGAGCTGACGATGATAGTAGTTTGGTCAGGTCAGTGTCTGTAATGTCAATGTCCACATCGTAGATGACGCCTGTCGTCGCTTCCTTGCCGTATGTGGGGAATGCGCGAACAGGGATGCTTCCCAACTGAGTGATGTTTTTCAGTGTCTCCAGTATGGTCGGCGTATTGACTTCCACCGAGAGGATGTTCTTTCGAGCGTTTATACGTATTTCTTCTACTTGACCATGGGCAGTTTGTTCAAAATATTCCGACAGGCTCTGCCTGTTCAGTGAGTTGAGGTTGTCTGTTGTCGTTGTTGGTACATATGCAATGGTGTATGATTGCTTGCCACTTGCCTTTTTCGTCGCCTGGCGACTGGTCGGTGATGTTCTTCGTATCTTTCTCTTCAGACGTCGGCTTGACACCACGGTAAAATCGCTGTCCGAGCCCATCTCATCAGTAGAGGAGCCATCAGATGACTCAATCGGGACCATGCTGGGGTCGAAGCGGTCACTCACGTCACCGGCATAATGAACTGGCCGTTCAGGACGAAACTGCTGGGCGGGGTTTGGGTCCCCCATTGCAGAGGACGACGTCCCCCAGTTTTCTTGTCACTGATTGCAGAGATCACAGAAAATAAAATAGAAAATGCAGAGAGCTCGAAGCTGAAGCTGCTCGCTACGATCACTTCTTCTTCTTTTCTCCTTCTGTTACAAAAGTAAACAAAGAAAACAGTGTGACGTAGTATGAACTTCATTACAGCCTCGTTATGTCTAGAGCACTGTGTTGGTTCAGTGCCTACAAGACATACTCGTAAATGATGTGTAGCTTGGTTTCGCACAACTTATGAGCACCAATCCATGGCACACAACGTCCTAACAACACTAAACACATATGAAACTACACACAGTTACTTTCATACTTTTGCTCAATTGTGTCGTAGATAAGAATTAAGTGCCTATAAATGATATCGTCTGTACTGATTGCAAATTATTTTTATTTTTTGTTTGCTACCTTTTCAGCGTAATTGTGTCACTGACGAATATGTGGCCTTATGTATTGTACTTTGCTTATGCATTTCCTTACGTACTGCAATGGTAAGCGTAATCGCGTGATTTATGAATATGTTGTATCATGTATCGTAATTCGCTTGTTTCCATTTTGCCTTTGACAGGGCGTATCTGTAATCTGAATCGATGCATCTTGTACAGCTGCAGCCATGTAAGTGTCTGTAGCGACCGTACGTCACTACACACACACATATTATATATATATATATATATATATATATATATATATATATATATATATATATATATATATATATAAACGTTGTCCCGCTTCTTCGAGATCCAGTTACCTCACCTTGCCTCCCCGTAGGAGTCACTGCCCCCTGCTCTATCGTTGAAGTCAAGCGGCTACCCGACTGGGGTGCTACCACAGCCACTCGGTAAACCTGCATTTACTTTTGGAAAAAGCCAGTCGAATCTCCGCTCTCAGTTTGCCAAAACATGTGTTACTTGCCTCAGCTAAACCGAGCTCCCAAAAAGACACCTAGGTCCTATCAAGCCGTTTTCACGGCTTTTAGCCCAGCGGGCCTTCCAGCGTATTGTCTGGTGAATAAATTCGAATTGAATTGAACGAGTACATCGCAAACTAGCGAAAAGAACAGAAAGAAAATAAACCATGCAGTTGCATTTTAAGACGCCGAAGTAACCTCCAATTTATTGCGACATCATTTGGGGAGGAGGGGGGGGGGGCGGTGGCGCGGAGGGAGCGGAGTATTCTGTTACACATTTTCGAACATTTTATGCATATTGAATTTTTCGTTTTATTATTCATCACCCCTGCACAGTCGCGCTTCAATCGGGCTGCACTTAAGCCTCATGAATAAGCCAGTGGTAGCGACTTTCCTCCTTCGCGAGATCAAATCCCAGCCACAGTGGCCGCGTTTCGATGTGGGGGACATGCGGAAAATTCAAGATCGCGTCGATCGCGTTGCGCAGTACTGCGATCAAAAGCAATTTCATGTAGCTGGTGAAAGTAAAAAAAAAAAAATTCAAGAGAACAAAAGGCACGGCCGACAGTGCGCGGTCACTGGCGCTGTTTCGCAGAAACAATTGCGCGAGTTTCCGCGCACTGCCGGCCATGTCTTTCATCTTGTTGGCTTTTTGTAAGAGCGTAATACTTTCGTTTCTTTAACGATCTATTCAATATTGCCGACGTCAACAGTTCTCTTACTACACGCTCTGAGGTTTGACAAGCAATTTATGGATCCTCTTAGCACGAAACAAGCGTGAGGGCACGTGGCTTGGCATTGCACCGCGTCACTGAAAGGATCAAGGATTGACGTCATCAGGGTCGCGCCAAGTGATGGTTGCAGCAGGCTTGCGAGAGAGACAGAAATAGGGAGAGATTCATTGGGAAATGGTGCGAAGTTGGCCTAACGTGTCTTCTAGCCAGATGACATGCATTGGGGCTTGGGAGAAGGATCAAAAGAAAAAGGAGAGAATGGTGGTGATGTTGAAGAATATGATAGCAAAGCTATTTTAGCGAATCTCCGTGAATATATATATATGTAAGGGCCTTGCAGTTCACCAACGCCGAGCAGTGCTGCGAACGCTAGGTAGGGCTCGTTTCAGCCAATGGGCAACGATGCCCGGCTACATTTATCCCCGAAGAGGGCTTGCCCGTAGTGCGCATTACTAATCCTTCCGCGAAGCTTCCGTTCGGTGGGCGGAATGTGATCACGGCCGGATGATGGAGCAGCTCCTTTCTTACTGTTTTCGCGTTCGCTGACGCCATCCGTTGTTTTCGCTCCAGTTCCCGGAGTCGATGAGATGGAGATTAGCGTCTGCCAGGGCGTTGCTTGGAACCAGGCGTGAGGAAAGGGCGCGGGTTCGGCTCGACGCTTGCGTTCTCTACGCTGCACGGCGTCGGTCTTCCTTTCCAGCGGAACGTTCTTCGTTATCCATTCCGTTGCAACACAGCGCTGCCAATATCATTTACCCCGAGCACTTCACACACGCGCGCGCTTTCGATGAACGAAGTCTGATGGTGCCGTACCTTCTTCCTCGTGCTGGCCCGAATCAGGTTGGACCGCGTTGATTGAACTCGAATGGGCTCGAGCAGCGCGCAGTATCCATCACGAGATGAGCTTAGCTTGAATACACGGTGGCACCCCTTGCCGCATAACCCAATTTAGCCCCAGTATTAACGGTAGCGCTTTGGGCCGCTTGCCCTCAGTATTTCGGGACATATGTCAGCGCAATTCCGGGTGCTAGCCACCGGTTGCTCACGCTGGTGCGCATCGTCTGATTCCTCGTAGAAACACCACCACGGATTCTCTCGTCGCTGTCGTTAGTGCGTCTGTCTTGGAAGCTAGCGACTGAAGGTAATAATTTAAAGTCAAATCGCCTGTTTCGCTGCTCCCAGATTCGGAACCTGGCTCGTAAAATTTATCAAGTTGAAACTATTCGTTAGTGGAGACCTGTACGAAGTGGCCGATGACTGGTGCAGGCTTTTGCCAAAGTTCGGTTTGTTCTGCTGTGATAGTTTGCTTGTGCCATGCAGTTCGAGTTTTTCCATTTTTCATCTATGTCTTCCCATTTCTCATGCTTGGTCACTCTTTAATCTCATAGCCATTATGTCTTTCCTGTTTGCGTCATTTCTAGGGCATGTCTGCAACATCTTTCGAAAGCGTCAGCTGAATTGCAAAATAGGAGGTTTCAGGAATGGAAGAGGCGCGCTCGTGACCATCAGCTGTTAACGAAATAGAATTTATAATGGGCCTCGCCGTTTCGTATTGTCTATACTGTCCGGCGATTGAGTTTTTCTTAGCGCTGTTTTGCTGACAATGCCGAATTTTAGAATTAGTTGCGCCCAGTTATAACATTTCAATTTCTGCGCCCACCCACAGATCGACCTGCAATGGCTGTTACATATATACAACAAGTCATGGAACTTATAAACGACCCAGATGTGGACAGGGGGTTATGAGGAGCGCCGTATTGCGGAGGAATCCGATTTGATTTTGACCTATTTCGCATGCCACCTTCATCAAAGGGCAGCCACTGCAGCAGACAATTAACCCAAATAGAGGACGTCATGCTCAGCACGAGAACGCCATAACTACTGATAAATCGCGGCGGATGTGTGCCACTGTTGAAAATGTACCTCAGCAATTACCGGTTCCGAACCATGCAAGAGTCACATCCTATACCTTCTGCGTTGTTTCTCTCTCTCCCCTCTTCTTTTTATTCGAGGTGAATGGGGCGGACAGGAGGGGTGGAGCAGAGCTGACGAATACTTTCAGCGGAAACAGGGGATCGATGCCGCTTTTAAAGGAAGGCAAATAGAGCAACCTAATCCGTGAAGACTTGGTAGCATGTGATTCAAGAGCAACAAAGGTTTCCGTCTTCACAAATGTCATTTACACCTAGGCTTTGAAGACGGAAGAGCCCGACGACTCTGGAACTTCACCCGACAGCCGACAGAGGGGAGGGGGGGCGGGGGCATCTGCATCTGCTAACGCATGGAGCGTAGAGGGCAATATCTTACGTGAATTCTCCGCGAGTAAGTGCGTCTGAAAAATTGCCCTGATTGGGGATGAACGGGCTCAAAATTCATTCTTTTCGATGTAGACGAAATGCACGTTGCGTTTACATTATTATTTCCCCCTATCTTCGCGTCATTTGCACAACAAAAAAATTGATACTATAAATCTGGTTACGGCAGTAGATTTTCGCACCCTTCATGCCGCTAATGAACTTTCACGCACCGGCGCCTCTATGCCGGTATTCGCCAAGTTGCTTACAAAAGACGATTCGCCTGCTGGAAAGCAGAAATGGTAAAAGGTAATCAGAATCCGGAGGCAGCCTGAGTCAAGCGAAACACCGCTAGCCATTACAGTGTAGCCCTCTTCAAGCTCAGGAGTAGGCTACGCACTCGCTGAGGAATTTTGGCTTTATTGGTCCGGCACCGCACGTTCCAGAAAAATGGATAGGGCTTGCCTGTTCAGCAATCGTAGGTTGCTTGATGGCTCTTCCGGCATATAAATGATGACGTGTGGCCAGCGCGCAGGCCTTGACTTCATAGTCGTTGTGCTCGCAGGAGTTGACGGCGCTGTGTTGACGATTTTTCTTCTCGCCCTCTTACTCCGGACGGGTATGAAGCCGTCGTCGGATGAGTCGTCCGACATGGAGTACAGCTAGGTGTCTTCGGTGTCACTGGGGGAGCCAACTCGCTTCCTTGCGGTTGACGGCAGTGATGACGTCTGGCCAGGCGGGCCTCTAGCATGCTCCGCGTCCATGGCTGCAAGACGGGGAGGCGAGGCACCTCGAAAGCCGAAGATTTTACCAAAAATTCACAGAGCACAGAAACAAGTGTTCTGCCAAGAAGACACTTCGTCGTCCACGCAAGAATATACTCGCCATAGACGTGTACAACGCGAGTGCGCTTGGAAAACTTCAAGCGATCACGGAACTAGGCGGAATCAAAATGCGCCCCTTTATCCCGATCGACGACACATCCATAGCCGGTGTGATTTACGACATCGACATAGCCATTCCTAATGATGACTTACCTAGCCTCATCAAGCCGGCATACGAAGGCACGATCATTACGCAAGTGCGCCGCCTTGGGAATACGCGCTGCGTAAAAGTAATATTCAAGGGGGATTGTATCCCATCCCACGTTAAAGTCGGACATTTTCGACATCCGGTCCGACCATTCATCCAGAAGCCGCTTCAATGCCATCAGTGTTTCAGGCTAGGACACGTCAAGGGCGTGTGTCCCAACTCGCTACTGTGTCCCCGTTGCGCTGAACCTCATGCAGAACAGACCTGCGGTGCCACGGTCCTGAAGTGTGCTAACTGTAGCGGCCCTCACGCGGCCTCGTCGAAAGACTGTCCCCGCATCAAGAGGGAACGCGCGGTTCTCAAGCAAATGGCCAGAGACAATTCGGCCCACAGGGAGGCAGCCAAAGTAGTCCGGCGTCGGCGTCGACGTCGGCACCATCGTAAGTCTTCGAAGAAGACGCATGCGCGAAGTGACAGTACCCACTCCTCTGCGGTGCCAGTTAGCCGCGCCGCGAAAGGGCCCACCACTTCCACGAAGGAAGCAGAAAAGACTCTATCTTTAGAGGAATGGCCTACGCTACCGAGCCGCTCCCTTGCGACAGAACCTCGGAAGGTCGGGGCCCCACCTGATCCTTCTCCGGCCATGGATGATTCACCTAAAACAGACCGTCAAGTCATCTCGGTGCTACGTTCTCTCATGGAGGCCATTCGAACGCTTTTAGTGGACATGAGGACACCATCTGCTCGAAGCGCACTTAAAGTGTTGGACGCCTTAAGCCCAGTGCTTGCATCCCTCAACTAGACAGATGGCTACTCCTACCCCATCCTTCCGGAAAGAAGTCAAAGCAGCGTCCGTCATCCAGTGGAACGCCAGAGGGCTAAAATCACGAATTTCAGATTTTCGTCAGTTTGTCTACACCAATGGGTTTCCACTCATCGTCATTTGTGAGCCCAACTTGTCGAAACCAATAAGACTGTCAGGATACGAGTTTATCATCTCATCAACAAACGGTGCATGCAGCAAAATCGTCGTTTTTGTTCGTCGTGAACTCACCTATGTTTTGCAACCAATTGCGCCCCACGACGACAATCAATATATATGCATCACAGTTAAAAAGAACAAACTCTTGTTTACTCTCATAGGCGTGTATATATCGCCTTCCAGCAATTTCGATACCAAAAGATTTGCGGATATCTTGAGTGTTTGTCCCGCCCCATGGGTCATCATAGGAGATTTCAATGCACACCATCCAGCATGGGGAAGTACAAGGACAAATGCAAGAGGACGAATATTACCAAGTATCGCCCACAACTATGGCCTTACTCTCCTGAACGATGGTAGCCCCACCTTTCTTCGAGGCGTGACATACGGCAGCTGCCTCGACCTTGCTTTCGTCTCCAACTCTCTCGCCAGATGTGTGAAGTGGTTTCCAGACATTGAGACACATGGGAGTGACCACATTCCCACCTATCTGAACATCAAAGGCATGTCGTCTACATCAGGCTCACGGAATACCATTCGGACGATTCAATGGGCCAACTTCAAATCTGAGATGGAAGATGCCTGCCGCGAGGGCCTACCCTCTGGGTTAGAGCAAACGATTAAAATGACGATGCAAAACGCCACTCGCATGATGACGATCTCTTCCACGCGAAATGACTTCGACATAGAATTAGAGCGACTTCGAGCGCTTCGTCGCCGGGCGGAACGTCGATATCGACGTACAAAATCAATCCATGACCTTAGGGCAGCCAGGAGGATACAAAAGAAGATTCAGCGTCGTACGGATAGATTAGCGTCGGAACGGTGGGCAACGTTTTGCCAGACACTCGACCCCCGCAAGCCACTGTCTCACATTTGGAAAACGGTGCAAGGTCTGCGTTGCCTTCCGGAACGGCGTTTTCCATTCAAGGCGCTAGCGCTTTTCCAAGGGCGGCAAGACATCGATGTCGCAGAAGACTTTTGTGCGCGGATCGCAGACCAAGCGGCTCGTCCAGATCCTCCAGCCCGAGCTGACGTCCCCCATTCCCGTGATTGCCGCATGGACCTTCCTTTTACAATGGAGGAGCTCGAAGCGGCACTAGCTCTCTGCAGGCGCTCATCATCTCCGGGTCCAGATGGTATATCATACCGGGCCTTGTGCCATCTCGGAGAGTCCGCTCGGATAGAATTGTTGAGCCTTTACAACTCCTCATGGCAGGAGGGAAATGTTCCTGACGAATGGAAAGTAAGCCGCCTGGTGCCACTCTTAAAGCAGGGCAAATCCCCATTAGAACTCACCTCTTACCGCCCAATAGCACTGGCCAGCTGTGTCGGAAAGATAATGGAACGGATGATCCTTGGCCGCTTGGAATGGTACCTTGAATTTTACAAGATTTATCCGCTTTCCATGGCTGGTTTCCGACATGACCGCTCTTCCATCGACAGTGTAGTTGATCTCGTTTCATATGTCCAGCACGAAAGGTCCCGTAAGCGTTTATCTGCAGCTTTATTCTTAGATGTGAAAGGGGCATACGATAACGTATTACATGAGGCCATTCTCGACGCTCTTGCGACGGTTGGCCTAGGTGGTCGAGTTTTTTTGTGGATTGCAAGTTACCTGTCTGCAAGATCATTCTATGTGTTAACTGACGATGGCCCAACTACGCGACGCTATACCAGCAGGGGCGTTCCTCAAGGCGGTGCTCTCAGCCCGACGCTATTCAACCTCGCTCTTGTTGGACTTGCTGAATGCTTGCCAACTACCATCAAGATTTCAACATACGCTGACGACATCTGTGTCTGGACTTCGGCAGTCACACGTCCTCAGATACGTGCGCGACTTCAAAGAGCGGCCACTTTGACAGCGAACTACTTGTGTAAACAGGGTCTCAGCATTTCACCTGAAAAATGCGCACTAGTCGCATTTACTCGGAAACCGATGACGCCTTATATCATCTCAATCAATGGGCGGACCATTTCCTATGTCCGAAACCACAGATTCCTTGGCGTCATTATTGACCGAGACCTCTGTTGGAGCCCACACGTGGCCTACATGAAACGGCGCCTGACAGCTACTTCCCAGTTGTTCAAATACTTGACAGGGAAGACGTGGGGGATGTCAGTAGACGCAATGCTTAAACTCTACAGAGCTCTCTTTCTCGGTTTTTTAAGATACAGTCTACCTGTACTGAACAACACCTGCGAGACAAATATTCGTGTTCTGCAGGCAGTACAAGCTCAAGCACTCAGAGTCTGCCTTGGTTTGCCCAGATGTACGTCAACAGAGGCGACTCTTGCGATTGCTCGGGACCATCCAATGCGAACTCACATTACGGTGGAAGCCCTGAGAACGCACATCAGACATTTTGCACGTGCCCCCTATCACCACCTTGCAGCACTACCTTCAGACAGGCACCAATCATCATTCTCTAAAACTATCAACAAGTACAACGACAAACTTCCCTCGGGCTTCACCGCTGCATCTAAACCATCGATACCCCCTTGGTGTCTTATCAGCCCCACAGTACATCTCAGTGTACCAGGAATCGGAAAAAAGTCAGAACTGTCGTCGCCTGTCCTCAAACAACTGTCTCTGCTTCTTCTGCACGAGAGGTACGCGGACAGTGAACACATTTATACTGATGGTTCCACAAACATCCAGTGTTCGTCCGGTGCTGTGGTTGTCCCAGCAAAAGCTATTACCATCAGCTTTAGGACTGACCACCCGACAACATCGACATCTGCTGAACTAGCTGCTCTTCGCGCTGCACTCCGTTTCGTCAGTCGGGAGCCACCTCGACAATGGTCCATCTTCAGCGACTCAAAGGCAGCCCTACAATCTGTACTATCAGCTCTGCGTCGCGGGCCATTCGAACAGCTCGTATTCGAGATTAGATGCCTACTCCATACATTACAGGAGAAAGGACACCACGTGACGTTTCAGTGGCTGCCAAGTCACTGCGGCGTCACTGGAAACGAAGACGCCGATAATGCAGCTCGGGCAGCTCTTGAAGACGCACAAGAAGAGGCCATACCGCTTTCACGATCCGACGCAGCTAGCAGACTTCGAGTGCTTGCACAGGAGATGACGCTCTCTTCATGGTGCACACCAAACAGCCAGACCAACCAGAGCAACCGTCAATACCACCTGCCCTCTTTGATGAATCTCTATATGCCAACTGGACTCCGCCGAAGCGAGGCGACTCTGCTTTATCGCTTATGGTTAGGGGTGGCTTTCACGAAATCTTACTCATTCCGCATTGGAATGGCCGACAACGCTCTCTGCAATGCCTGTCTTTGCGAGGAGACGCTGCAACACATTCTGTGCGACTGTCCTGAATATAATGTTCAGCGACAGTCCCTGGCATCCGTTCTCGCGCACCTTGACACTAGACCATTGTCCCTCGACACGATTTTCACATGCCGCCGACAGAAGACATCGCAGGTGAAGGCGACGAAGGGACTACTTCAGTTTTTGAAAGAGACGGGATTGGACAAGCGGCTCTGACAGTGTTATCACGTACAATGCCAGATTGATAGACTCTACCGGACGATGTTTGTGTGCTGTACTATGTGCTCTCTCTCTCTCCCCCTTCCCCATCTTTCATCGCACCCATCCCTCTCCCATGTGTAGGGTAGCAAGCCGGTTACGCTAAACTGGTTAACCTCCCTGCCTTTCCTTCTCTACTTTTTCCTTCCTTGGCTTTATTGGAAGCATTCACTGCAAAGCGTACAAAGATATAAAGAAAGGAAAATACAGCGGGCACCCCTACTTTGTGCAGGTAATGCTCCACCATCTCGGCGAAATGTGTAGGTTTTTTTTTGTTATGGCCTTGCACCTAGCTCGACCTTGTCTAAATATACGACTGTCATGAATCTACGCCGGACAATCTTCCACTATTGTAACAGGTAAAGCACTCTTAAAAGAAGATGAAAGACTCAGTGTTTGATGGTATAGTAATATCCTGTGTCAGCAAAGTTTGTGCAAATAAGTCTGATACGGCTGTTCTTTTATGTGAAAGAAAGTCGATGAACCTCCAGGTAAAAAAAAAGAACAATCCGAAAGACTCGTTCACTTGCCTGGAGCTGAACCTAATTTACCTATGAACCAATTTTGCCTGGTGATGAACCTATGAATCGTACAATGCGCTTACATAAGATCATCGGCAAGTTGCGTATTTCGGGGAGGAAAGTAACATAAGCAAAACAGTTCGCTACAGCTACCGGAATTTTTCGTGCATGGGCTGAATTCCGCGTGTATCATGTGCACAGCTCAGGATTACGGAGAAACTGTATTTCTTGCCTCTCCTTGTGAAACACAGCATTGAACAACATCGAGACGCGAAATGGGTAAATTTATAGCGCTACAATGCTTGTGTCCGGTGGCTGACCTACCAGATAACTAAATGTGTGACTTATTTGTTGATTGCATTGTACTTGTTGATTGTTTAGTATTCGAAGTAGGGGCTGATTGAGGCCCCCGTCTTCGCAAGCGATGTTACTATACTAGCCTCACCCCGCTAAGCAAACTGTGTGACAAGGTTAGTTTAGGCGTCGCAGACTCCTAATATCGTTCTATAAAAGTTCCGCAAGGTAAGTGTAATATTTTCGCAAATATGTTGACCTTAAGGGTGTTCGAAGAGTGAAATCTTGATTCGAATCGAATACAAGCACGCAAGAAGAATGCGTTTCTAATATCGAATCGTATATCGTCACTTTCTAAAAAAAGTGAAAGGAAAGGTTTTGTGGAGCCTGCTTTGTAAGAAAATGCTTGTTTGCGTTATTTGATACGTCTAAGGCCGTAAATAGGTGGATGTCAGGTCAACCGAGGAGCTTGTAAATGAGAAGCAAAGTGCGATCATACTTGGCGCATAATGACAGTCATTGTAATGAGAAAAAGAACAAGCCGTTATCACATACACGTAGTAGAGTGTAATGCCTTTTGAAGAAGCCCAGGCCATTACTACAGAACCGTACGTTGTTGTCAAGGAATCTAAACATAATGAGATTGGCCAAATAATAAATTGCTTCGCCTAAATCGAGACACCGAATTCGCAGGCCGTCTAAGGCCAGACATACTTACATAATGGCAGGTGACTACTGTCAATATATGTGACCTCCTTCATATGTTAGTCTAAGAACTGGTTTGTTTGGGCAACAACCGCACTTCTCTTGCAGCAAGATAATTCAGAAGAGTCCCCACTTGCATCAGTATTTTTCCCTGTAGAAGAATTATTGCCCCTTAAAGTAGTCGAAAAGAACAAATATTCGACAACTTCGACTAGGGAACCCTTGAATCAAATACGAATCGAATAGCAAAGACTGTTCGATTCGTGTTCAAAATTTGGAACCTTGGCGCATATGCCACTATTTAGTGAAAACTATGTGGAACGAGAATAAAAGCATTAGTGTGCAAAATCGCCGTCATTGGCTGCGAAATTGAGGCTTGCTTCGATAGCATAATCACAGTAGATATTTTTCCTTTATTATCCTGCAGTGCTGTGATGAGTGTTTCGACGTAAAATTATTGAGGGAATAAAAAAAAAGAAAATTGAAAGATTATTGAACATTGCGAACGATAGTAGGTTGAGCGAGAGAAACTGGGCGACACTGATTACAGACCGTATACGCATCACGCGTACAAGGGATCGCCGAACGCTTTATAGATTAAGAAGATGAAAAACTTTCGATGATGTTTGAGTGATTTTTAATATACATGTGTCTTAGACCGCAAATAACTACTGTGCAGTGTGCATAGTAGTTATAGTGCATATGATTACGCATTGTGATTAGGTGGTATTAAAACGCTTTGGGCCTACAGCAACATTGCAAGTTTATGTTACTAAGATGAGCCGCAATAAGGAGGGAGCGGGGTGGGCTGCAGGATGACGCCTCTTCCGCGTAAACCATGGCGACACTGAATTTCTACACTGCGCTACCTTCTACAGTTGACGTTACCCTATTGCTGCGTGTGTGCAGTAGAGGGGAAACGCTAGTACGCGCAATCGTGCATGTGCAATTGGTGGCAGGGGCATCAGTAATGGTACAACCGTGATGCTAGGCGAAATAAACTTTACTTGGAGTAGTAGATGCAAAGGTACGAAGTCAAATGAAGTCGTTCGTAAAGTTCAAAGAAATAGAAACGATAACATGGATTCAAAACAGGAATTGCTAACGGGAGAAACCTTAAATTACTTATATTCTGGCGTTTTACGTACCCAAGCCACGGTGTGACTACGAGGCACGCAGTAGGGGTGGGACTCCGGATTGATTTTGACTTGAGGTGGTGCTCTAACGTGTACATATACAGACGCACACGATCACTCTTTTTGCATTTCGTCGCTATCGAAACGCGGCCGCCGTAGTCGGGATCGAACCGTGACCTCGAAATCAACAGCGCGAGCCCGTAGCCACTGGGTTACGGGACGGTTGCGCTAAGTGGAGCAACATGGTAGAAGAGAAGACAAGACAAACGCTGTTACTAAAGCCTGCTTTCGAAAAGAAGGAAATGTGCAGGAAGCGTAACAGCGACAATCAATAAATAAGGAGGAAAGAAGCAGCGTAAGGAAAAACACGGGATACCGCACATGAGTGAAGGTAAATAGCACATGAGTTGTTATCCAGGAAAGCCACTTAAAATTTAACTCCGCAATAGCGCTTCTCTGCACGGGAAGCAGAAACGCACCGCTCACTTTTATCAAAGAGGGAACCCTGCTCTTTGATATTCTGGCGTCTTTTGTTTGCCGAATTCGTCAGTAAGCTGTTGCTTTTGCGGTGTGGTTTGTTTATATATATATATATATATATATATATATATATATATATATATATATATATATATATATATATATATATATATAGGCACATATTGTCACGTAGTAGTGACGGTTAAGAAAGCAGCAAAACTGTGAGTGACGAAACTGGCGTATTAGTGGGAGAATCTGTGCTCTCAAAAACAGGGTACACTCGAAGAACAACGACAGTGGCGAACACAGTCGGTGATCGTCGAAAATTTTATCTGCCGGCAAAGCGTATCGGCTTTTATACAAGAGTTATCGAATGTTCCAGAGCAATCGGTGGTGCCCGCATGTCTTCCAGAAAGTTCTACACAATTCGCGTCGCACATGCAATCAGATTACACAAGATTCGGTGACAACAGACAGCAGATAGAACCATCGATAACTTTCGAGGAACTTCCTATACATGAGGGCGCTTCCTGCGCTGAGCGATAACAATTGTTAGACGATGAAAAGTGGTCCCCCGAAAAAGATAAACGAGTACACGTGTCAATATCTAAAAGGATAAGTGAAAGCCAGGAAGCTTAACTAGGACTGATTAGGTTTAGCTATCCCGCACTTGGTGAAGGGTAGAAAAAGATGAAGAGAAAGTGAGAAACTCAAGAGTTGATTTGCACTGGAGTCACCGACGTAATGCCGTTATCAGTGTTATGGCACAGGTAGTCACTCAATCTGGTTAATTTCGGAAATTGCGGTGGCGCTATTGTGGTCTTCTGCGGTTATAATGTGCGGGACCGTGGTGGTGACTTGGCTTATAGGCTCCCAAACACACGGACAGACTTACGTTTCTCACAACTTGCGGTTACAAGCGCGCCTTTACAGGCATAAATTTTCAGTAACAGCGAGGTCAGCAAAGTCGAAGTGTGACATGTTTGTCGAGTGAAATCAGGAGTAAATGGTTTTGCTCTTATTAATACGGGCGCACACCACCACTGTGCCCACTGGGAACAGCAGACGATTGTGGGTCGCTAAGCAACGCAGTGGAGAGAGTACGCTGTAATTAAGTTCTTGTCAGCTTTCGGGGTGTGCGCTTGCATTCGTTGTTCGTGTCATCTGTGTATTTGGTGCGTAGAGGCGTCCTTGCAAATGTCGTTGCCACATCTGATGCAGCACGCGAACACGTTCACAGTGCAAAGATTCTTCATCCTTAAGTTCTTTCAAAATTCTGTCTACATCCACTTTACGGGAAAAGTTTGATTATTACGGAAGAAAATTAAGGCCAAGGCCTCTCTATTTCACTCCCAAAACCTCAGCGCCACAACGTCAGTTTGACGTCACAGATTTCACGGCATATTTTCTTCTTCTTTTTAAATTGGATGTTTTGCCGTTCGAAATGTCCTCAAACCTTGCTAGGTTGAGTTTTTGGTTCCATCAGAGTGCAACGTAGTTTCCTCGTGCAGATTTTAGCAGGCGCACCTTGCTGCTACCCGCCAGGGCGCGTTTCAGACGAACATAGCAAAAAATAACGTTAATTACCTTCAGCTCGAGTTTCGAAATTGCGACACAGTCTTGGCGGCAGCAGACAGGACACTCCCCAATGGGCACGGTGCGCAGGCCGTCTTTAAGGACCCTCTTCATGCCACTGCGCAAGTCACTGCGCAGGTCGCGGGTTTGGAATATTATATCAGCCGTACCGCGTGGTCGGTCCCTGCATGCAAGCTGAACTCTTAAATTGACCTAGCGCACCGGGACAAAATGTTTGACATCGCAGCGAGCTGGTATGAGAATTTCAGTGCGCGTACACAAGAACGTTCTTACTCTCCTATATGGTTCGTAAGAGCAAATGCCAACCAATTCTCACGATGGACTTATTATTAGGAAAGGCGATCGGCCAATGGCAAGGGGCACTTACGAACGAACGAAAAGCTCTGTGAGTACTGCAGACCGGGATTTCAGCGCGGCCGCCCACGCGATCTTGTTCTTTGTGCCTTTTCAGGCTTACTGACCTGCTCTCACGGCTAAAGCGAGCCCGTTTTGCTGTTGCTAATCGCAAATTACTTATAGTGTTAGACTTTATATTTACGTTTCTAGTCCCTTTATTTAGAATGTTCCATATCTTCGACTATGTATAGGTATTAAAAGATCACAAACTGCAGACGCTCACGTTGATTATGTATACCTCTGCGCCAGTTGCAACGGTGCACACAGAATTCGCAAGGACGCGCGCACCGAAGGCAAAGCGGGTTACCCAAATCAGTTTTGCAATAACCAGGTTAAACCATTAATATTTGTCATTTGCACTGCAATATCAGCGGGAGACTATCACCGACGCCGCGGGATAGATAAGTTAGGACATAAATGTCGCTGCTAAGTTGATGTAGCGGCCCTGGAAAGCAAATATCTGCATTTCATTCGGTGTTCTCGGGCGAAGATGCCGCTGTGCCTCCTGCTAGCTCTCCATTACCCGAACTCTATGATGTTGCAACTCGCGGTTTACTGAAAAAAGCTGTTTGACAAACCACTTGGAGGTCTTACACTCATAAATGACTGCCTATGATCCACCTGCTTAAAGATATAAAGTTGAAAACACATGCTTCGTGCTTTAAATTGTTTAATTTCAACTAGTCACCATTCTGTCTGCTGATTCTTCCTAGGACCTTCGATCGCCCTCCTCTTTGTTGGAAGTTTTACCAGAATGACTACAAAATATAATCTTTCAATGCCTGCCATGTCAACATATGGTTGCGTACGCAAATATGGTATCGCGCACTCGTTTCCTGTGATCAAAGCTAATACGCATGGCACTCTCACCGAAGGTCCGCTGTAGCAGTGTTGTTTCATTTGATGTTTTGCCCCCCGACATCTTTTGAAGATGAAATTTTTTTTGCACAGAAACCCACGCAAGTTCTACAAGGCTGTCTGTGCTACGTACACTTCTTGATTTAAATAAAAAATATGTGAAAAAGTCATGAATATGGTAACGTGCATGCCAACGTGTAAAGCGAGGGCGTTCTCGTAAAACACGTTTCCATATAGAGTCTTGCACAACATCGCAAAAGTTGCGCATTCATTTCGGAAGCGTACGTAACACGAAAAAACACGACGCTGCTACCCACACGCTTCGTGAAAGCATACACTGGTGGCCTGGTTCGAACCGGTGCGGCTCGAATTCCGCAATCCGTGAGGAATGGGATTTCCACGCGAGGCAACGAGCCTCGCTCTACCAAAGTCTGTCGCGCATAGTGTATACGGTCATTTCGAAACCGAAGAAGGCCGCCGGAGAATGTGCCACCATTAGCGGAGGCTTAAAACTGCGAGTTTTATCGGGTCAACAAGACGGCGCTCCTTGCCTGCTCTGACTCGCGAACTTAGCGGAGTCAAACATAGCAAAGCAATGGTTGAGAAGAGCGCAGGCGCGATCCCTCTTTGTGTCCAGCCTCGTTAAAGCTGTGCAATACTGTGAACGCCGGCGCTGGCCTTAGCCACCCCAAAATCACATTCGCAGATTCGTCGGCGCGCGCTACACTCGTTTTGCTAACCTTCGTTAAAGCTTTGCATAATTATCGTAACTTCCTGCTCCTTAAATTTCATCCAACACATCGTTTTGATGGACCGCTTGCTTCTTTGATTGCTTCGTTGCTTGGTTGGTTGCTTGATTGATTGAATTAACCTACCGAAGCAACGCACGCGATGTGAGAGGCGCCACAATAAGGGGTTAACAAGGGATTAATTTGAACCACTAGGTTCCTTTTTAATATGCACCCAGGAATGGTAGGCGAACGTTCTTACTTCTGGCTCCTATGGGCACGAGGTCGTCGAATCTAACCTGCGACACCTCACGCTGGGCAGCACAGCTCCGTAACCACTGAGTCACCACAGCGGGCAACGCGTCTTTTTGTAGATGCAGCCAAAAAAAGTGTGACGCAAGGGTTCATCATTTAGTTGAACAAATGAACCGCTGTCACTATTATACAGTTGGTGCCGACCAGTAAATGAACCGTGCTCGCAAACGGACATCTCTGCGAATGTTACTATTTCTTGGCTGCACTAGCGCAAGCCTTGGAAGAGCTGCACGCTATTGAACAAGCAAGACTATAGTCATAGCACTGGCACCTAACGGTCCCTGTATGGAGATAAAGCCCTGTGTATATTATCCACGAAAGGGGGGTTGGACCGCCTGAACCCCAGTATCGGGTCAAGGGTGCTTTCTTTTTCGTATTTCTTTTCTTCGAGTTCGAGACCATCTGCGCAGTTCGCGAGCCTTTTTTGCCTGCGGGCGTTCAGGATAATTGGCATCCAAAGCCCGTTTTGAAAAGCCCAGGTATGCTATCCCCTCCGCCCCAATTCCGCGCTCTATCAAGTTTATTTTTTTTCGCATGATTGCTTACGTTTGCTTTACTTATTTGCTTAGTTCCATCCTTTTTTCATAATAATGTACTTGCTACGTTCCTTTTAGTTCAAGCGCTACTTTTATTTTTCTTAAAGTTTGGGATTCAGGGTTTCAAACATGACACCACCTCGTCTCGATTCTTCAGGATCTGAAACCGATAACGCAAGGCGCTCTGGCACCACACGTGCCTTGCTCTTTTCGATGTGAAGGAAGAAGAAGAAAGGAACTTATGTCGCCTAACGCCTTCTCTCGCTTAGTGACAACCCAGCTTGCCAACATTTTATTTGCGTATTTTTTTTAATGCGCTGCTGCGACGCTCCTTTCTATCGAACGAGAGACTAGGCGTAGCTAACGTTAGGACGACGAGTACCAGGATAAAGCCTTTTTAATATGTTTCGCGCTTCGCAGCACGGCAGATATTCTGGAAAATGTGGGATTTGTTTGAAATAATAGGACGGGACATAGCAGAAAAAAAAGAAAGGAAAAAAAAAACAGCGTTGCTCTTATAAGAAGCGGCCGAAGGTTGTTGCTAGGCTGAGGTGGCTTTTTGACAATAGGGTTTCTTACGTGAACAGTCTTCTTTCCCTCCTCTTAGATTAGTATATGTTTATACAACGTGCCATCGTCGTGCTAACAGCATAATATGGCATAAAGTAGGTTGGGTCATGGTTCGCCTTACAATGAATAGCAACGAGAAAAAAAATAAATTATGGGGTTTTACGTGCCAAAACCACTTTCTGATTATGAGGCACGCCGTAGTGGAGGACTCCGGAAATTTCGACCACCTGGGGTTCATTAACGTGCGCCTAAATCTAAGCACACCGGTGTTTTCGCATTTCGTCCCCATCGAAATGCGGCCGCCGTGGCCGTTAGCAACGAGAATAAGGTTGCTTAAGAAGAGCAGAATCAGAGCCTTCTATGAAGCGCAGCACGTGGCGGAATCAATATGGCCTAGGTGGACTTCAACGCAAATCAAACATTCTTTATGACGCCCTTCGTTGACTCACATGGCTACCAAGCGCAGTTATGGTGTGCGTCAACAGCAGCCGAAATGAAAATTAGCATAGCAAACCTTTTGGGTGCCGATTGAACTGCGAGCTCTGTTGTGAGATCTGTTCTCTATGAGCGCTGTCTGTTGAAGGCTGTTAATCTTTGAAGCCTGTGATATAAAGTGTTGACGTAATTAGAACGTTGCTGTGGAACAACGGGTAGCATAGAAAGAAGGAAGTTTACTAAAAAGCGATGCACTAAATCAATCAATCAATCAATCAATCAATCAATCAATCAATCAATCAATCAATCAATCAATCAATCAATCAATCAATCAATCAATCAATCCGCAACATGGCAACTAGACGAGGGGATCACATGATGGTGGAGACTTGTATTGATCAACAGCGGGTGACAATAGATGCCTTAATCGATAGTTCGACGGGAGCCCGTTTGGTCGGGATGAAACATGACAAAGAAAAAGTGTAGCTGCCGAGGCTAATCAGGCACAAGAGCGGCTATCGTGCAAACTTTTTACGGTTTCGAGGACAACATCAGCAGCGATCACTGATACCGACGAGCGGCGCGACGGCACCAAGCGCTGTCGTTCAACTGACACCGTGGCGGAGGGGCAAGGCAGCAACGGGGACGTGCAAGCGTGGTGAGGGCCGCCATTACGCAGCATGGATTCCGAACCGACGAGCATGCGAGCCAGCCTGGGGCCGCCAGGATCTCCTACATTCGACCACCAACACTCGTCCTGGAAACGACGAGGTAAGCTGAGAGCCTGTCGGACGAAGCAAGCTGTGCGAAAAAGGTGAGAGTTGAAGATCAGATTGGGGGACCACATGAATGAGAAAACATTGACCTGCTCCCTCAGCGAAAAAGAAGACATTGAATGAGGCAGATTCTTTCACTGTTGTGACATATAAAAAAAAGAAGGTTCGAGGGAATTCCTGTGGTATTGCGACCATTTGACGAGATGGAAACGTTTTGGAAAGCGAACGCAAATGTTGTAGCCTCAGAAATCAATGCGCTAGCCAAACAGAACCTAAGTGTTTTTCGAGTGAACAAAGACGGAAGTTTCTCAGTCAATGTGAATTCACTCACCTCAGCCAAGAATGTGTTGTCATGTGTAAACGTGGTTGGCTTACTAGTGAAGCCATTTATTCCGGAGTCATACATATGAAATATTGGCAAAATCAGAAACGTAGCTCTAGAATGAACAGAATATTTAAGAGAGGCAGCAGTGACATCAGCTAGACGCCAGACCTGTTACATACGTCCAGAAGGTGGCACCGCGGAATCGCACCCTGTGAGAAGAGTGACTTCGCAGTTTCGCTATGACCAACCAATCCCAGAGCGAGTGTATCTTGGCTTCTCTAGCCATCCAGTCGAGGAATATCTGGGGCCAGCCAGACGCTGCTGCAACTGCCAGAGATCTGGTCACTTAGCGAAAAAACTGCCTAGGAACAAGGCGCTGCAAAATATGTGCAGAAGACCACCATCACAAAGACTCCAAATCTATAAGACAACCTAAATGCGCAAATTGCTACGGGCCGCACATTGCATCATTTTCTGGATGCCCGTAGAACAAAGCGGCCTCTATTTTACACCAAAACGACATCATCTATGGTCGCACACAACAGCTTGGCGCACCGGAAGCAAACATGAATACGATAAACCCAGCGCAATCACCTCGACCGCAAGTGCCTAAGCATCAGGACGCTTCTATGCAATGTGCAAAAGTCTCAAGGGGACCACAACACCGAGGGCAAAGTTTTGGGACATCACCAAGCCAACATCAAGCTCGACAAGAAGTTCAGGTGCGATCTCGTCAGAAGAGCAACCACATGGCTAACATGCGACAGAAAACGAGCACACCGCAACCAGTAAGTGTAATGAAACAGATGAACTCCTCTGCGTCTATTGCTGAACTTGTCATACCAATGTTGTTCGGTGCTTTAAAAGCCATACTTGCCACGTCCACAGGCCATTAGCCTCCCGGAGCTCAAGGCCGTATTGTCGATGAAACAAGTGATATTGCAAAACACTACATCAGCCACTGATGTCACTGTCACTGAAGTCACTGTGAAATTATAGGAAATGTAACAGCTGATCGCATGACACGTGCAGCACATCACAAGAATGAATTATCACTACTGCCTCTAGTGGCGAGTGATGCGCGATGTCTATTGAACAAACTATGCGATAGATTGTCAAATGAAACTTGGTTCATAAATGATGCGCAGAGCTCTACATTATATAATATAGATCCTGGATATAGAATTCAATATATTCAGTTTAAAATTGGTCGATTCGTTGAAACAACATTTCACAGGCTTCGACAAGGTACTGCCTATACTAAAAGCTTTCCGTATAGGATAATTGCAAAACTAACAATGCTACATGCTCATGTGAAGAGGTCGAAAAAGTAGAACACCTTCGATACTGTAAAAATCACGATGTTCCCCACAAGAACCTCTAGAAGAAACTACATGGCTTGAACAGACGGCCACTATGCTAAAAAAAAATTTTAGGTCAATGGCTAACAGAAAAACTTCAAACCATCGATGTGCGCGCCTTAGTGCAATTTTTGGAGGAATCAAAAATACCACAAAATACTAAGCCATCCAATATTTATTGCTCGTATGGTTATTATTAACAGGCACCCCAAATTACATGTTCATTGTGTCTTCGTGTTCATGTAGCATTTGTAATTGTTGCATTTAGAGTGCGGCATTCCTGTGCCCAACATTTTCTTCGTGAACATCTTGGTTTTGTGAACATTTATGCTGTGTGAACTCATGGGTTGCGTGTGAAAATTTCGGGTTTGTGAGTATTTACGTTATGTGAATTCCTCTGTTGCGCGGACATTTATTTATGTTGCAGTACTGAGATTTCCTGCGTGAATTTTCGTCCATGTGTTTATTTGACGAGCTTGGTTATTGATGACTACTTTCCAACGATAACTATCACGTAAGAGAAGAGGAGTAGCCGGCGCCACACATAGGCACCAACCTCTCCTTAAATACATTAAGAAAACATGACAGAAGAAAGACGTACACCGACGAAATACAACATTAAAAGGCAAGCCGTTTCGACTTCCAGACGGAAGCCGAAACGCCTTGCCTTTTACATAGAAGCCTTAGCTCGGAACCAACACATCCATGAGGGGACTCTGTGAGGGCGTAGCGAAAAGAACTCAACTTTTTGAAGCTCTACCTCATACGCCAACTGTTCTCTGAACATCACACGAGACGTGAGTACGGACTTCGAGGGTCAAAAGCGGACACAGCGAGGGTGTTTCGCAGATCTGTCAATTCTTAAGTGCAGAAGCAACACGCAGACAGAGGACATTAAGATTACCTTTGTGATTAATGGTGATGGGCGGGGACTAGGGCGACATCATATTTTACTTGATATCACGTCGTCCTCCTTCACTGTACATATTAAAACGAAAAGTGAAAATGCCTAGAGCATTACATGAATTTGGAAAGATTAAAACGAACGTCGAAGTTCCTTGTTTTCCATGGCATAATAGCTTAGTTACCTTTTGCCTGCCCGGCTACTGCGTCACATCTAAGTCTTTCTCTTGATTTGGCAACACAACACTCCCTTTCATAAGGGACAAATTTCTGACTCTACGACGCAACTCATTAAGCTAAACAGAGAGAGAAAAGACAAGAAAAGGCAGAGAGGTTAACAAGACAGACGTCCGGTTGTTACCCTGCATGGAGGAGAGGTTTAGTATCTAATCTTAGATGGCTTTTTTTTTAGTATGTTGTACATGCTCGGCTTTATTTCGGCCTTTATTCTCTATTTACGCATTATGACTGCTCTGTACATAGATTTAAACGGTAACCTTGGGCGTCTTTTTCGTTCCAAGCTTCATTTTGACGTCGTTTTCGTTTAACAACGTGCACTATCAGGCTGCAGATCGTCTAATTTACGAGACGAAAGTGACCAGATACCAGATCCCATGAACCGCAAATGGATCTGAAGTGAACAAAAAAGAACTTTCCTTGAAAGAACATTGTGGCTATATAGCACATACCACAACTATAAGTATCAATGCGGGCTGTCCCATTTGCATGTTACTTGCCCACATACGTCAAAATTTTAGGTTTGTGCTCATTCATTCACTCAAATAACTTTATTGAGTGCCCTGCAATTTGGTGCGATGGGCTTGGATCACGCCTAGGTTTCGGTCAAGGGTTGTTGGCCCCTGGCGGCTTCCTCGGCTCGCTGGACGGCCCAGAGTTGGCGCTGCAGGTCCGAGCTGAGCAACACAGACTCCCAGCGGGCGCGGAGGCTGTCGCTGTTTGAGGCATCACTGTTATCCTGCATTGTAGCCGTACATTCCCATAGGATGTGCTCCAAGGTGTTTCTAGAGTCGCAATGTCTGCACTTGTCAGTCATGTATAAATCTGGGTGTATTACGTGCATGATAGCTGGGCTCGGATAGGATCTAGTCTGTAAGTGCCGCCATTCGACTGACCGAATTTTGCTGAATTTTGGGTGCCGCGGCGAGAATGTGCGCCTCTGCAATTTTGTGTTTGTGTTTCCCGGAAGAAAAAAAAACAGATTTCAGTTTTGCTCCTCTCGAAATATAATACTCGACAATGCAACTGATCAGTACACAGCGACGGAAGCTAGAGCTGCAACGTATCCGCAAAAATACTTTCTTATCATCCTAGACGTGCGAGAGCTTTCCTACCATCAAAATAAACTGCTGTGTCCTTTCAGATTTCGTTTCTACAGCTTCTGTTCACAGATACGATCGCAAAGATTGCGCGGAACCAGAATGGCGTGAATAGAGGAAGATGGGGAGGTTCTTGCGACCGTTGTGTTGGCCGAAACGGTTCCCCCAATGGTGCCCCTTGTGCATTCCACATTCTCTGCGTGCGGGCATGCGTTCATAATGCGGGTAACGTTGCGGGAACAATGCACATAGACAGGCACAACAAAAATGAAATACAGTGAAATAAAAGGGCCTAGTGGATGCGTGTCACACTGTTTGAGGTGTTATTCCGCACTCATTTATTCTCCTTTATGCGTTTCACGACCATTACATTTCATACGTTGGTGATTCCGCGAGCAGCGCTCTTCTGAAGCCTTTGTTGACGTTTTCCAGAAGCCTGATCCCCGTGTTCAGAAATGTAACTTAAGGAGGGAATGAAAAAAGAAGAGGAGAAGAAGATAGGAAAGAAAATAGGAAATAAACAAATGACAGACAAACGGGCAAAAGAAAGCAGGAACACGAAAAAAATGTCTATAAATGGGAGTCTAAATCAGATTTCTGCATGGAAGTTATCAAAGCTCTATGGGCCTGGTTGCGTTGAGCAGCACTCCCTCTCGGAAACAGGCAATCCTCATGGGTCGTACAATCGAGTCTAATCAGTCCGCATATCTTAATTAGCAGTGCACGTTGTGTGACGAATGCAGGACACCCCAATATAAGGTGTTCAGGTGTCTCACAGGAGCCGCAGGACGTACGCGACGGACTGTCCGCACGTCATTGACGGTACAAGCATTCGCGCACCAACACAGAGCCAGCTCTTAATTTCACTAACGTTAGTCTAACACAACAAGGCAAGCCATGACCACGAACACGGGGAGGAAACGTGCCGTTTGCAACACGGTGGTCTGGGTGCTGCTTTAGGGGTATCGGTGGATTAACGCACGGGCGTTATCAATCATACAAGAAATTTCTAGGCAGTCACTTCCGTTGTTAGCGTAAGTTTAAAGCAAGGCGATCAGCCTCTTAACTTCCAGCAATGCCCACGTGCGAAGGTATCCGCTGGGCAATGAGGGACACCCTACGAGAAGTAATATTGTCGGCGGACTCTATTATACTGCGTAGAATTGGGCTATTGGCATCCTTGCTCAACAGCTTGCTATAAGGGCAGCACGGGAGTCTGCAAGGATGACGATCTTCGATGTGCTTATTTCTTCTTGTACGGACTTCAGAGCAACATCAATCGCTGCTAGCTCCGCAGTTGCTGATGAGGATGGATGAGGTATTCGAAACATCCCTCTTGTGTCAGTCGAAGGGCAGAAGAAAGCTGCTGCAGCGCCTTGAGCGTCGCTGCTTACCGATGGATGCGTCCGTAAATACTCTACAGTTATTTGAAAGAATCCACGCTGAAAGAAAAACCTAACACATATATTTTCGACGTTTCGCTCAGGGAACCGCGTTTATAAAGAATTATTTTGACAAAGAAAATTCTTGACAAAGGCTGGTCCCCGGCCGAAATGTAAATAAATGGTGTGTGTTTGTGTGCTAGTTTTCTCACAGACAGGAAGGAAGTTGTTGATGGGTGCAGATGCACATGCACGCACACAACACACACGATTTCCATCGTAGCAAATATAGGGAAAATGGGACATGGCGCAGAAACATCTTAAGGAAGTGCTGACTGATTCAAACTTCCTCAGATTCATGCATGTGACGTGAGTTCTGTTAGAGATTTGGCAGAAAGTTGGTCGGGGAATTAGGCAAGGCGCGCTTTTGGCGTTCTGCATGTGGACTTTGCTTCGAGGTTAGGTATGATATCCGACGTTGCTCTTTCGCGACCAAACATTAAGCCTCAGTCTTCCTAAGACCGCCGCCCCAGGCGACCAACTTTTGCTGTCAATATGCGGTGGCTAAAAAACGAAAAGATGACTCAGCGCTGACTGTAACGTTGAGGGGGTAACACATTGCCGACTCTTATGAAACTTCGACTATACCCAACCTACAAGTGATTGCAAGAGTCAGCGAGATAAATGCTAAATTTCTCACAGAATCAATACAGGCGACACCGACATTGTTGTTGAGAGAGTGATAGGAATACTAAGTAGACCGGAACCGGCGATAGGAAGACTTGAATATAATTTAACAGCCATGACGAGGGTTTCTGCAGCATCGGTAAACGTCCTAAACCGGAAAGAAACTATATTTGGCTAGAGAATGTAAAAACTTCCTATGTTCCCTTATCTTGTCAGAACCGGACTTCACTCGCGCGTTTGTTCCAGTGTAATGTTTGATGTGTTCTTGCCCAAATGGCAGAAAAGTAACTAAAACGTGACGTTGAAACGCCATCATGGCCACTCGTTTGTCCTATAAAATCTTTAAGTTGTTGATGGACTGGGGCGCTTTTCTTGAATTGTGCTGCAAACCTGTATTGCACCTTATTGTGTCGCAAATTATCGCGTGCTGATGCCTCTTCGGAGAGTCAGGTGCTCTGACACACATGACAGATGTTTCGGCGCACTGCTGCGATTGCATTCTACTTTTAAAAAATTATGGGCTTTTACGCGCAAAAATCACGATCTGATTATGAGGGACGCCGTAGTCGGGGCCTCCGGGAGTTTGGAATACCTGGGGCTCTTTAACGTGCCCGTAAATCAAAGCACACGGGTGTTTTTGGTTTAGCCCCCATCGAAGCGCGGCCGCCGTGGCCGGAATTCGATACCGCGACCTCGTGCTCAGCAGCCCAACACCATAACTACTAAGCAACCATGGCGGGTCATTTTTCTTTCTTTTCTGTTTTTTTTTAACTTTTGGTCAGAAATGTATAGGGTGTTTCAGGTAACTTTAGCCAGAGTTAAAAAAATACGCCGATGCACGCTAAGACGACGTGACAAAATGCATGTTGCTCACTTTTGTGTGTAGTGTGTCACGCTATTTGTTGTATTCTGTTTAATTGCATTAAATGTCAAGATTAAATAACTAAGCAACAAAATTAGGCAAAAAAATTAAATTAGAAAGTTGTAAAGCGGTTTGCAAAATGTCCGATTAAAGATCATTCATACTTAAAATAGCGTCAAAAAATACGGACAAGGGAGGACACAAGACAGCGCTCGTCCTGTGTCCTCCCTTGTCCGTGTTTTCCGGCGCTGTTTTAAATATGAATGATCCGTACCAACTAGATCGCATCCAAACCCTTCCGAGTCCGATTAAAGAGTTTCAACTTTCTATCTATTAAGTATCAGTTGTTTTCAGCTTACTGCAAAGGTCCACGAAATACAAGATATACCACGTTACTTGCCCGCTTGCGCGCAGTGATTGCAGTGCCCTGAAACGTTCCGCGTAAAAACGAACATATCATTTAGCAGGGTGTGCAGCCGCTTAAAAGGTGAAAAGGCAGCGACGGAGGAGTTGGCTGTGCGATTTACGCCAGCAGCCGTTATCGCTTGCTTTGCTATAACGGTTGCGATGTCGCATTTGAAGCGGCAGCACACCCTGCTAAACGCTACGTTCGTTTACACGCGGAACGTTTGAGAGCACTGCAATCACCGCGCGCAAGCGGGCATGTAACGGGATATTTTTTTTTATTCCACGGGTGTTTGCGGTAAGCTGAAAACGACTAATACTTAATATATACAAAGTTGAAACTCTTTAATCGGACATTTTGCATGCCACTCTACAACTTCCTAATTTGAATTTTTTTTTGCCTAACTT
Organism: Dermacentor variabilis; assembly: GCF_050947875.1. Taxonomy (NCBI): domain Eukaryota; kingdom Metazoa; phylum Arthropoda; class Arachnida; order Ixodida; family Ixodidae; genus Dermacentor; species Dermacentor variabilis. Next base: position 59,330,500 of record NC_134569.1, on the reverse strand, counting down.
CGTTGCTTCAGAAGTTGGTGAACTAATCTTGACCAATTATGCAATTAAACAGAATACAAGTATAGTGTGACTTACTCCATATACAATAGTCAGCAACACCCATTTGGTCGCGTTGTCTTCGAGTGCAGTGGCATATATTAAAAGTCTGTCTAAGTTAGCTGGGACACCCTGTATGTTATTTATTTATTTATTTATTTATTTATTTATTTATTTATTTATTTATTTATTTATTTAACTATACTGTCAACCCTCTTGCGAGGATCCTTAAAGAGAGGGCTGTGAAGAAATATAAAAGAACATGTGGAATAAACACACAGAATACATCGGAATAAACCGGAGCACTCGCACAGATAGTCATCCAGAGTTTGAATTGAGACAGATTAGTACGTTCCACAATACACATCGGTAAATTGTTCCACATTTCAATTACGTTGGGGAAAAATGAGTACCTGAACGTATCTGTGTTAGCGGTATAAGCTTGGATAGATCAATTATGGTTAGTTCTAGAGCTCAGTTTGCCAGGTGCCAGTATGTATGCTTCCTTCCTAATATTTATTTGGCCCTGCAGTATTTGGAATAATAATTTCAATCGATTTTTTTGTCTACGCGTTTCTAGAAGGTCCAGTTTAGAAAAACGGAGCATTTCTGTGACTGAATCAGTCCTTCGATATCGGGAGCATATAAAGCGCAGCGCGTGCCTCTGAATTTTCTCGAATTGTTTCTTCAAATAACTTTGATGAGGGCTTGGTACCTCTGACGCGTACTTATGAAGTGGCCTTACAAAAGTTTTGTAAGCAGTGATTCTTACATCGCATGTAGCACTCTTCATTTTTTTTTTCGCAGGAAGAATAACCTCCCGTATGCTTTTGAACAAAGATTATTTATATGTATGTTCCACGATAAGTTTTCTGTTATCGTTATTCCCAGGTATTTAAACTGACTAGTATTTGTCAAACACTTGTCAGCAATAGTATATGGAAACAAAAGACGGCCCTTCTTTTTGTGGTAATATGTGTATATGTCGATTTAGATTAATTTACCTCCATACTCCATTTGTTGCACCACCCGCTTAATGCATTTAGACAGTTATTAAGATTAAGTTGGTCTGCCGCGTTTCGTACTGTAGAATAAAATAAAGAGTCATCCGCGAACAGCTTAAGATGTACATCTGGTTCCATCACAGCAGAAATGTCATTGTTATATATATATATACCAAAAAATAAAAGCGGTCCCAGGACAGATCCCTGCGGGACACCTGAGAGCACTGCCAGGGAGCCGGAGACATGGCCATCCATTCTGACCACCTAGTTGCGATTCGTTAAGTATGCTTTAATCCATTTTATTATAGTGGCATTAAGGCCGGTTGTTTCCAGTTTGTAAATCAGCTTTTTGTGTGGCACCTTGTCGAAAGCCTTGGCAAAATCTATGGCTATTAAGTCAATCTGCTCCCTAGCACCAATCGCCATTGCGAAATCATGAATTGTCTCTACGAGTTGTGTGGTAGTGGAAATGCCTGTTCTGAATCCAAGCTGGTATGGTTAAAGTAAGGAATTATTTTCCAAATGGCGAATGATATGCTTAGCTATGATGTGTTCCAAAAGTTTACAAGAAATGGATGTAAGAGATATCGGCCGGTAATTGTTCACTATTGTTCGATTGCCGCCTTTAAACACCGGATTAACTATTGCACTGCGCCAATCTTGGGGTACAGAATGAATTTGCCATGAGAGCAGCATTCCGGGCAAGTTGGTAATCCATTACTTAAATGATATTGTGCGACACTAAAAAACGACACGGACGTGAGGGAAGACGACACACCAAGCGCTTGGTGTGTCGTCTTCTATCACGTCCGTGTCGTTTTTCAGTGTCGCGCAATATCATTTAAGTAATGAATTTGCCATGATTTGTGAAATATGAGTGTCAAGTAACGCGACACCCATTCAGCATATCTTTGTAGAAACTGGGTCGGTATATCATCTGGTCCGTACGCTTTTTTTTGCGTCTAAATTCAATAGCTGCTGAAATATGCCCTCCTGTGTAATTATGATGTCATCCATTTGGCTAGGCACTGTGCTTTCCGAACTAACATCGACGTCATCATCGGTCGCGGTGAATACGGACTGAAAGAAGTGATCAAAGTCGTCTGCAATATCTTTTTTGTTTATCAGAACCGGATCTTCTTTTCTGATTTCCTGTACCCCTTCCTTCCTATCACTGAAGTATCGCCAAAACTTTTGCGGGGATGTTCTGAGGAAGCGGCTAAGTGTGTCGTAGAAGAATTTTTTTTAAATCCTGCAGGGCTTGTTTTAACTCAGCTCGAAGTCGCGAAACCTGAGTAGATTTATTTTAGCTTTGACGTAGCCTTATTATTTTCTCTTCATATGAATCATGTCCCTGGTTATCCAGGGGCTTCGGTGCTCTGTCTTCTTTGCGCGTTTGGGGATATAGCTGTCCTCGCAGTGTTGTACGATTACCTTAAAGTTCTGCCACAACTCTTCTACTGTTTTAGTTTGGAAATCAATTTCGAAATCACCAAACGTAGAGTCCAGGTAGTCAAGAATAGAAACATCATCCGCGCGTCCATAATCCTTAATGCGTACAGGAATGTAGGGCCTGAAACAAACACTTGTTGCCACTGTGATTGTAAGAATAATCATTTTGTGGTCGGAGATACCATTCTCAGCGTTAACAGTATAAGCACCTATTTTATCTGACACAAACACCAGATCTAACAATGACCGCGATGTGGCCGTTACTCACGTGTCTTCTTGTACAATTTGGTTTAGATTATATATGAACATGAGTTCGAATAGCTTCTCTACTCTAGATGAATTGGAGCCAACAGTACATGGGTTTTGCCAATCTATGTGATGAAGATTAAAATCGCCGGTTATTATTAATCTCGCGTCTGCTTTGGCATTTGTACATAGAAAAGTGTTTAGGTCTTCCAGCAACCCAGGCGAGGCAGAGGGTGCGCGATACACTGCTCCAACGATGTAGGCAATACCATGAAATGTAATCTTGCACCAAACCGTTTCAGCAACATCGCAATCAATCAATACAGCAGATACAGAGTTTTTTTACTATGATAGAAACGTCCCCACCATGTGTGTCCCTGTCTTTCCTAAACATTCTATAGCCGGGAGCAAGAACACAGTCGTCAGAAATATTTTTATGCAATCACGTTTCTATTATTACCACAACATGTGGGCTTTGTGAAAGGAGCAGGTATTCTAACTGTGTAGTCTTATTTACAAAACTTCGCGCGTTCAAACTTAAAAGGCGTAGCTAGATCTGTGATGATGAACCCGAGGTGATCATCAGTGCCGCTTGACCCATCTGATCTGTGCTGTTTTCTGTTATCAGCCCTATGCCCTAAGCTTTTAGGCAGCAGGCAGCGTTCACTGCGGTTGTGATCCCAAATATATGTAACATTGGTTATGCGACGTTTATCACAAATGAGCAGGACCTTTGCTTTCTTGGCCCTGTCTGCGGCTGTGCTTTCCCATAATTTTCTGCGTATATCTAATGTTTCTTTGGCATAGTCAGAGCTAATACGCCAAACAGTACCCTTTAGTTTTGCACCTTTTTTCAGCAAGCTTTCCTTTTCTCTGATGTCGTAAAACTTAAGAATAACTGGTCTACATTTTGTTGGTTGGCGTTTAGCAAGGCGATGAATTCGCTCAACTGTATGAACCTGTACACCCATAGTTTTTTAAAACATATTCTCCAGAACAAGTTCCTTTAGTTTTGACTTTGTTTCTACACCAGAGTCGGTCCCCGTTTCAGTGACGCCAAAGAGTAACAAATTATTACGCCATCTTCTGTTCCCGTAATCGACTATTGTTTGGATCTGACTGCTTGTACAATCTGTTGGGAACTCGGCGCTGACGCCCGTGGTTGTACCTGGGTCGCAAGCCCCAAGGGTAGCGTTGGCCTGGCGGCCTGGGGTACAACTGGAAGCATCCGAAGGTCCCGGCAAAGCATGAGTCGACTGGTAACAACGAAACAACTTGTTTATTTTAACATCGCAAAGAGTTGGCGGTCAGGTTGACCGAAGTAGAGAGACGGGAGAGCACTTCACTCAACAGAAGAAATCGGAGCCCTCCTTTTGGCGTCCGGGGGCAGCTGTTTTTATACTCTCGCAGTTGAGGGCAAGAAGGAACCCCTCAAAAGACGAGCACGTGAATGTACAATGGGCTAATGGTGACGCACACTGTCGTGGCGCTGCGCACGATCTCGTAGCACCCTGTCGTGGCGCTGCGCACGATCTCGTAGCACCCTGTCGTGGCGCTGCCGGTCGGACACAATGACTGGAACGAGATCCCTGCTTTGGCATCGCCTGTTTCGGGCCCAATAACTGGAATGAGATCCCTGCTTTGGCATCGCCTGTTTCGGGCACAATGACTGGAACGAGATCCCTGCTTTGGCATCGCCTGTTTCGGGCCCAATAACTGGAATGAGATCCCTGCTTTGGCATCGCCTGTTTCGGGCACAATGACTGGAATGCGAGGAGGATCCCTAGGCGGTCGCATCGCCGCAGACGCGCCTGGAAACACCTGGCGATGAGTGTTGCGGCGACGACGATCGGGCCAAAATGTCTGCCGCCCCGCCGCAGTCGCGCCGGCAAAACCACGTGTCGCAGGCGAAACGCAACAGACCGCCCCGCCGGGGGAAGGAGATCCCGATGGACAGGGGACTGCATCCGCTGTCCGGAGGGATGTCGCTCGATGATGCTCATAACCGAAGTCGGGCGTCCCTCGACGTTTCTTGAGCGCAGCGCACAGAGAAGGCCTCGTTCTCTCGTTCAGGTTCGCACGGGACACTGCAAAGTGACTTCGGGAGAGTTCACATTTTTGTTCTCGTTCCCGGCCAGCGTTAGAACTACGCTGAAAACTCAACCGCTCAGTCAGCAAGCACGGCACAACCCTCACTAAGCCCTGCCAGGCTCTTTCCCCTTTTTATACCACTGCCTAGTTCCTTACAGTAGTCTAGCATCACTCAGAACGCGTCCACAAATTGAAAAATTGCACTAGAAAGCATATCATCACTTTGAAACACTAAACAAAAGCAATATGTTAAAAAAAAATCCTGCCTCAGGAAGAAAAACATCAGTAACAAACAATTTTGAGGCTGATTCCTACGTTAGGGGCTTCGACTTAAGCCATCGGCGTTACCGTTGAGACTCCCCTTTTTGTAACGCACCTCAAAGGAATATTGTTGTAAAGCGAGGCTCCAGCGCAGGAGGCGGCCATTTTTGGGAGAGATGGTCTGCAGCCATTGGAGAGGGCAGTGATCCGTCTCAATGATAAACCTCGAGCCGGCTAGATAGCATGACAATTTCTGAACGGCCCACACGAGACACGCACACTCTTTCTCGGTGGCGCTATACGCCTGCTCACGACTGGTCAGCTTACGACTAGCATACAGGACGGGGTGTTCTACTTCTCCATTTTCCCGTTGGCACAGTACAACGCCCATGCCTCGCTCACTAGCATCGCACTGAACAATGAACCCTTTTGTATAGTCTGGCGATCGTAGCACAGGCTGGCTTGTTAGGGCACTCTTTAGGGCGCTAAAAGCACTTTCCTTGGTCTCGTCCCAGACGACTGTTTGAGGCTCTGTCTTTCTTAGAGCATCCGTCAGGGGAGCCGCGATATCAGAGTACCTAGGGATGTACCTCTGATAGTAGCCGGCGACACCTAAGAACGACCGAATATCGGTCTTTGTGCGCGGTTGCGGAAAGTCTCGCACAGCGGCCACTTTTATTTCAGAGGGGCGGCGACGACCCTGACCAATCACGTGACCGAGGTAGACAACCTCGGCCTGTGCTAACTGGCACTTAGGAGCCTTGACTGTCAAGCCCGCTTCGCGCAGGCGGGTTAGCACTGCCCGCAAGTGTGTCATATGCTCAGACCAGGATGCGGAGAATATCGCTACGTCGTCTAGATACGGTAAAGCGAATTCTTGCTGTCCCCGCAACACTTTATCCATGAGGCTTGAAAAACAGTATGGCGCGTTCTTCAAACCAAAACTCAACACTTTAGGACGGAATGTTCCCATTGGTGAAATGAACGCCGCATACCTACTAGCCTCTTCTGTAAGTGGAACCTGCCAGTAACCCCTGACAAGATCTAGGGTGGAAATAAACTGAGCGCTACTAACTTTCTCAAGGCGCTCCTCGATGTTAGGGATCGGATAAATTTGATCCTTAGTGATGGAATTAAGCCTGCGGTAGTCGACGCAAGGACGAGGTTCCTTGCCCGGTACCTCAACTAAAATCAAAGGGGAGGTATAATCACTCTCACCTGCCTCAATAACACCGAGCTGTAGCATTTTCTTTACCTCAGCCTCCATAATATCGCTCTGGCGGGGTGACACCCGATACGCCTTGGATCGTACTGGCTCTGGGGAGGTAAGTTCTATATCATGAGTAAGTACCGAAGTCCTACCAGGCCTCTCAGAGAACAGACCTCGAAACTCTTGTAATAGCTGGTGTAGTTCGGTTTTCTGCTCAGGCGACAGCGGTGCTTTACTGATAAGGTCACTAATGACTTGACCGGTGTCTTCCCTGTTCGTCACTGAGCCCAGTCCTGGAAGCTCGACCGGAAGCTCTTCAGGAACGTTTACCATCATGCACACCACTGCTTCCCTTTGTCTATAAGGTTTGAGCAGATTACAGTGGTAAACTTGCTGTGCTTTCCGCTTTCCTGGCAGACTTACCACGTAGTTAACGTCCGACAGTTTCTGAACAATTCGTGCTGGGCCCTCCCACTGCACGTCTAGTTTGTTGTTTAGCGATGTGCGCAATATCATGACCTCATCGCCAACCTCAAAACGACGGGCCCTGGCTGTCCGATCATAATAAACCTTGGCCCTCTGCTGGGCCTTTGCCATTGCTTCACCTGACAACTCCTGTGCCCTTCTTAAGCGTTCGAGGAGCTTAAGCACGTACTCCACCACGACTGGGTCGTCGCCCCTACCTTCCCATGATTCTCGAAGCATGCGAAGCGGAGATCGAAGCGAGCGACCGTACACCAGTTCAGCTGGCGAAAACCCCGTAGCCGCATGCGGCGCGGTCCTTAAAGCAAACATCACCCCAGGCAGACACAGCTCCCAGTCAGTTCGATGTTCAAAACACAACGCTCTCAACACGCGCTTCATGACGGAGTGGAGCTTCTCAACGGAATTCGACTGTGGGTGGTACACTGAGCTGTGTAACAGCTTTACCCCACACCTTTCGAGAAAAGTTGTCGTCAAAGCGCTAGTAAACACTGTGCCCTGATCTGATTGAATTTCTGCAGGAAAACCAACTCGCGCAAATATGGACAGTAGTGCATTAACTATCTCAACTGAGCTGAGTTCTTTAAGCGGCACTGCTTCAGGGAACTTTGTCGCTGGGCAGATCACAGTCAAAATGTGTCTGTACCCCGTGGCTGTTACCGGCAGAGGTCCCACAGTATCAATAACGAGCCGTCTAAAAGGCTCCGTTATGATAGGTACCAATTTCAACGGCGCCCTTGATTTGTCCCCTGGTTTGCCCACCCGCTGACAAGTGTCACATGTCCTCACGAAATGGTCTGCGTCCCGAAAACACCCTGGCCAATAGTACTCTTGCAAGAGACGGTCCTTAGTTTTCTTAACTCCTAGGTGTCCGGACCACGAACCCCCATGCGACAAGCGCAACAGATCCTGACGATAGCATTGAGGCACGATCAGCTGATCGAACTCCACTCCTCTTCGGTCTAGATACTTCCGGTACAGGACTCCACCTCTTTCCACAAAACGCGCAGTTTTCCTGGCGATACCTTCTTTGATATTGCAGCGCACGTTTTCCAGGCTGCCATCCTTTTTTTGCTCGGCTATCAAAGCCGACCGGCTGACTTTTAGCAACCTATCAAGTCCGTCTGACGTAGGCGCGATGAGCAAATCAGTAGATAGCTCTTCTAACTTTGGGCGTTTCCTCTCCAGTATCTGGCGCCTTTAACGTTACAGACTCAAGTCTATTCAGTTCGGGCGTGCTCTGAATATCAGCTTGCTGCGCCTCTGACCCTTTTTCGTTGTTTGATAACGTTGGCCCCGCAACTACCGCCTTTGCAGCGAGCTCCCGAACCTTCGATCTGGTTAAGGCCTGAACACTAGCTTCACCAAACAAAAGCCCCTTCTCGCGCAGGAGGTGATCGGACCTGTTTGAAAATAGGTACGGGTACTGGGGTGGCAGCATAGATGACACTGCCGCCTCCGTCTCAAGCGCTCCGAAAGGTCCTTCAATAAGCACTTTTGCTACCGGCAGACACACGCTATGAGCTTCCACGGCTTGCTTGATCCATGCGCACTCGCCCGTGAACATATGGGGTTCTACGTAAGATGGGTGAACTACATCCATCGTAGCTGCGGAATCGCGAAGCACTCGGCACTCTTTCCCGTTCACGAGGAGGTCTCGCATGTAAGGCTCGAGAAGCTTCATGTTCTCGTCAGTGCTGCCTATTGAAAAGAACACAACTTTTGGTGTTGTTTCCGGACACTGCGCCGAAAAGTGACCCGGCTTCTGGCACGTATAACAAACGCGCGCTTGCCTCATCTCGAACCGCTTTCTGCGTTCGGCTTCGGCTGCCGCCGTCTCCTTAGGTTCGGTCGCACTGCTTCCACTCGCATCCGCACTACGCGTGTTCCCCTTTGCTCTCATGGGTGTGAACTTCGGCCTCTCAAACTTCGAGCCAAATTCACCCTTTTGACCGTCCTTAGCTCCGCGAGCCCGACGCGTCACAAACTCCTCGGCTAGCTCAGCGGCTTTAGCCACCGTACAAACGTCTGGCCTATCCAAGACCCAGTATCGCACGTTCTCCGGTAACCGACTATAAAACTGTTCTAGCCCGAAGCACTGCAGAACTTTATCGTGGTCACCAAACGCTTTCTCTTCTTTGAGCCACTCCTGCATGTTCGACATAAGCCTATACGCAAACTCTGTATATGACTCACTTCTGCCTTTCTCATTTTCCCGAAACTTCCGACGGAACGCCTCCGCAGACAGCCGGTACTTTTTTAGCAGACTCGATTTTACTTTGTCGAAATCCTCTGCTTCCTCTCTATCCAAGCGAGCGACTACGTCGGCCGCCTCGCCGGGTAACAAAGTGAGCAAGCGCTGTGGCCACGTTTCCCGAGAGAACCCCTGCTTCTCGCACGTTCGCTCAAAGTTAACCAGGAACAAACCAATGTCCTCTCCAAGCTTAAACGGCCGCATCAGGTCAGTCATTTTGAACAATACGCGTTCTCCTGCACCGTGTGCCTGACTTCCATTACGAGCGCGTTCCATCTCTACCTCAAGACGCTTCATTTCCAAAGCGTGTTGACGGTCACGCTCTTGTTGCTCTCGCTCTTTCTGTTCTTTACGTTCACGCTCTTCTTTTTCTTTTGCAGTCTCCCTCTCTTCAATAGTCTCAAGGCATTCCGACAGCTCGTCATCCTCAGCCTCTAACTCAAGAATAGCCTTTAGCAGTTCTGGTTTTCTGAGTTTGTCCGAGACATCCAGACCCAACTCTCTTGCAAGCTCCAACAATTTCGGTTTGCGCAACGACTTCAAATCCATGGCTGCTCTGAATGCTGCTTTCTCTACTGCTTACTATTGTCTTGCCGCAACTAACCCGGCAGCAACGACAACCACAATTACCAGCTCTGTTTCTAACACTAACAAAAGCCTGGCAAAGCTCAGAAGAAGAAAGTCCCGCACTCACCAAACCTCGCAGGCAGGAATTCCGCGCAGTCGTTCCGCTGCAGGCAACCAGTCGTCACACAGGGCTCGTTGCACTGCTCCCGGATCGTCGTTGAGCTGCTCAGCATACTGTCAACTGCATCTCTTTGCTGCTGGCCTCCGTTGTCGCGATCTCGCCGCTGGCAGACCGTTGTTTGAAGTCGTAGGCGATCTCACCGCTGCCAACCAGATGTTTGGATCTGACTGCTTGTACAATCTGTTGGGAACTCGGCGCTGACGCCCGTGGTTGTACCTGGGTCGCAAGCCCCAAGGGTAGCGTTGGCCTGGCGGCCTGGGGTACAACTGGAAGCATCCGAAGGTCCCGGCAAAGCATGAGTCGACTGGTAACAACGAAACAACTTGTTTATTTTAACATCGCAAAGAGTTGGCGGTCAGGTTGACCGAAGTAGAGAGACGGGAGAGCACTTCACTCAACAGAAGAAATCGGAGCCCTCCTTTTGGCGTCCGGGGGCAGCTGTTTTTATACTCTCGCAGTTGAGGGCAAGAAGGAACCCCTCAAAAGACGAGCACGTGAATGTACAATGGGCTAATGGTGACGCACACTGTCGTGGCGCTGCGCACGATCTCGTAGCACCCTGTCGTGGCGCTGCGCACGATCTCGTAGCACCCTGTCGTGGCGCTGCCGGTCGGACACAATGACTGGAACGAGATCCCTGCTTTGGCATCGCCTGTTTCGGGCCCAATAACTGGAATGAGATCCCTGCTTTGGCATCGCCTGTTTCGGGCACAATGACTGGAACGAGATCCCTGCTTTGGCATCGCCTGTTTCGGGCCCAATAACTGGAATGAGATCCCTGCTTTGGCATCGCCTGTTTCGGGCACAATGACTGGAATGCGAGGAGGATCCCTAGGCGGTCGCATCGCCGCAGACGCGCCTGGAAACACCTGGCGATGAGTGTTGCGGCGACGACGATCGGGCCAAAATGTCTGCCGCCCCGCCGCAGTCGCGCCGGCAAAACCACGTGTCGCAGGCGAAACGCAACACTATCTTTGCAGCCTGTTGTAGAACTATACTTTCTAAATTCCCAATTCTGCTGTTCATTGTATGAACTGCATCCAAGAGGCTCTGTATCCTGTCTGTCTTTGCGCTCAGTATGACAATTTCACTTTTTATGTTATCCATCTTACGAGCGAACACAGTCTGATTCCGAATAATTTCTTCTAGCATTTCATTTACCTTTGGTCCTGGATTCTCCTAAACATCTCCCGCCATAAGCAACAAGAGAAGCATTGACCAGAAGTCATACAAAATATCACAACACTTGCGAGGGCACGGCAAGACTATCAAAAAGCGGTTGTCGCTAGGATAAAAGACTATATTGTCCATAGCGCTTGCCTGCAAAAGCAGTAGCAGTGGTCTAGGCATCTTGTTCGTCAGCCAGCTGCCGTGCCCTCTGAAGCGGATGTCGCATCGAGGCTCCTTAAGTACAGTGCCGAGTGATGACGTCACACTTGCGGAACGATGATCGAAGATAGTGCAGCCCACGGTATCATTGCCACGAGGCACTTGGAAGAAAGTCAGTAGTCCATTCTTCGTTGTTGTGGTGGTGAAAATCCACGGCAATACCTGCAAAAGCAGTAGCAGTGGTTTAGGCATCTTGTTCGTCAGCCAGTTGCCGTGCCCTCGCTTATATATGGCAACCGAAAAGATAGGAAGCAATACGAGATACTCTTGTTTGAATCTTTAAAGTGCTTTCCGTGGTTTTACAATCTTCGTTTTTTTTTTTTGCAAGCCATGCAGGCCTCAGAGAAACGTTACGAAATTCCCCAGGATGGAAGTCATGAATCTTAAGTAAGCGTCGAGTTATTCGCTACTTTTTTTTCGTGATTTGAACGATTCCCGAGAAAGTAGAAGACATACATATAATACTACCTTTAGTGAGTATAGCCGTACTACGTAAGAAAATTGCGTTCCCTATTTTCGTAGGGTGGCGTTGGGCCGTGAATATTGTGTAATCACCCAACACATCTACTTGAACTTTCATTTTCCTTTCTTTCTTTTTATTTTTCGCTTTTGGCGCCTACGCAGCAAAGGGAAGTAAAGGTTGCATGAAGCAAGGTCGAAAAGCGAGAGAGAACCGCTCTCCGAGTTCATCTCAGACCTATTACTACTTTTGCCAAACATTTCCGCGTTTATGTCTGCTCAAAAACATGTTCGTAGACGCTCGCCTGCGCCAATGGCGCGCGCAAAGGAGTTTTAAAAAAGAAAAGAAAGAAGGAGAAAAAAAAGCTCTTACGTCTACGTGGCCACCGCACGGTCTAGTGCCTGGGCCGTGTGTTCCTTCCTGCTTCTTGGAAATCGAAACTCGCGCAGAAGTCAACGGCAACGTGTTTTGCGCGAGTTGCGCTCCAAAGTACGTGTAGGCGCGAACTGTGGGTCACGTGCACGCGAAATACATTCGAGGCAGAGCTGGCCTTCGCAGGCGAGTCTTAAAACCTACTTGCTCCTTGCTTTCTTCTTTACTGCCTTCTTCAAGTTAGCACTCGTTTGGCGCCTGAAGGCCTGTTCAGCTTCCGTGATCGTCTGCTGCCTACTACCGCTTGCCTGCCCTTAAAACACAGCGAACGGGGTAACCAGAGCACGAGAAACGAACGACTGGTGCGCTGTGGCCTTCTTTCTTTTTTTTTTTGACTTGTGAAATGACTAACGTGTCCCAAACTAAGTAAACGTGGAACCACATGTTACGATGACGACAAGTCTAGAAAGTTTTAAAACTCTGCAGGACGTGAAGTACCAAAGGGATGAGAGAAAAAAAAATGAAAACAATGGGGAAAGAAAGAAGGTTGCCCTGAGCTGCAATCCGAACTCTCAAACCATTTTTTTTACGATAAGATAAACCAGCTTTATTTTCATACCTCCATATCGTTTCTATTTGTTCGTATCTCTCTGTATGGCGTATTTTTTTCCCTATGGGATCGCGGAGGGATTCAAAGCAAAGCATACTTTTTTTTTTTTCACGCAAGGTGTGCGATTGTTCGTTCCAAGTACCTTACTCGCCATCGGTTACGCTTGAGCACGCAGAAAAAGCTCGCGAACACTGCGTCAGGAAAAAGGGTTGAAATGTTCAATCCAGTAAAAGCTAACAACGAAAATTCGTAGAATCCCAGCACGCCTGAATGAAAGAGAATGAAGTACAACGACAAAAGGAGGATTGAACATAAAAAGAAAGTCCCCTACAGCAAAATGATAAACTGTTTCGAAAGTTTGAAACTTGAATATCAAACAATTTTTATGGGAGGAAGGGCTGAGTGAATCTCGAAAGCATTCTTCTTTGATGTGTGCTAGTTTTGTGAATGTTTCTGCAGTTTCTGGCGTGAACGAGACTCAAGTACCGCATCTAGAAGTGCCGCAGACCTACGCATGCGTGCATGGTGTTAGTTTTCTCCTTCTGACTTTCCAACCATTATTTTGCCCCAGTTCGTGTTGTATCGGGTATCAAAGAAAAACGCCAGCTTGGTTAACCTCCAACCATATTGTTTATAGACTTCGCACAGCCATAATTCTGGAATGTTCCTCTAATCGATACACGACGTTGACTAAAGAAAATTGACCGCAGCTGAAGTAGTCACTGCGCTTCAATTATACACCACGACAGATCCTTAGCTAAACTTATCCAGCCAGGTGAGCCACGCTATTTCTCAGATGTACTTGTATGAAGGTGTGTTTCTCAATGTAACTCTTTGTTTTAGGAATCACCGAGGAGGCGGAATGACCTTTATTTTTAAAATGACCTGATGGTGGAGAAATGTTTTCTTAAGGCCCCATGTCTTCGTACGAAGATCGGTGAAGCCGAGGAATATATACCATCGACTAGAGGCCGGTTAAGAATTATCTTAGAGCTAACTAAGATGTCACTTACAGCGTCAGTTTGCGCAAAATCAACAATGAGGAACTAAAAAAAATTTATGTTTTAAGGAAAAAAATACAGAAGTGAAAAAATTGTCAGACCATGTACGCTTAGTCTTGTAGGAAATCGTAAGACGTTGTAAAAACATATCTAACATGTACGCGACAAAAAGCTTCTTTCTCCTGAGAACGTAAATTTAGTGCTCCTTAGGAAAGGTGCAGGCGAGAACAAAACGCCGCCGTGAAGGCTACGCAACCGAGTAAAACAATAGCATGCATTGTGCGCACCGGCCAATGTCCGTCCTCTACATTGTTGCCTGACTTCTTGTTAGGCCTCACAAGGCCTCACGTCTGTTGTTGCTTAAGCTAAAGAGGACATGCACATGGGAACAGTAAGTCAGCCTAGACTATAGTACCTTACTCAAGAAAAAAAAGAAATCTCCATATTTCTTCGTCAGAGGACAGGCACTGCTCATTAAGGAGACAGTGAAATCCAGTGGAATAAGTAATTTGGCAGCATGGCTTCCATTTTTTATAGCCTTTCGCGCCGGAAAAATTGCCGAAAGTATGCCAAGCCGATTTTTAATCAATTTCGAAGGTAATGAAATTCCTATTTTGTTAACAAACAACTAACTTACTTCGACTGTGGACACAAAAAGATCAGGAACATCGGAGGCAATTGCTCTCGGTGTACACAGACCTGCTGTATACGTCGCCACATGTTTCTTTGTTTCTATATTAACTGTCCTTGTGCAACAAGCTTGCGCTAATGTTAAAGCTCGCTTTCATTCGGAAAAGCCCTGTGTGCCAATATTTTAACTGTGTCATTCAGGAACCTTTAACTGACGGTGCTGCTTAACTTTGACAGCGGACAGCTATACATTTTATGTGCGCACCATGTCGCCTCTCGTAAGTTAAACAAGAGCGCCCTTGCTTTGATAGAAAAAGAAAACCTTGTGAATTGGTCTAATATCTCGTGTATAATATTTGGCTAGGCCTCCATGAGCTTATTCTTTTGCCGTATTCGTTTCGGTGGCCCCTATGAGCATGGCCATTGTTCCGCGTCTGGTGCTTAACTCTGGCCCCCTTTTCGGAACAGCACGTATGCGCCAGCCTCGAGGGTCTTGCCTGTCACAAGGGGCGCTGCTACCTTGTCTGCCAATCTCGTGCGTGCGTGCGTACGACTTCGTTAAGCGGCCGAAAGAACCAGGCATTCGTTTTCGCACGTCGCTGACACGCGAGGAGAGTTGCGCAAAATTTAATTTACTCCCCGTTCCTGATGGCGCACGCCGGCCGGCTTTTTACATCATTACGCTCTCCTTGTAGGCGTACAGTGGATCGTGGCTACGCGCTTATGAACATACATATATCTCTCCTCGTGCCAAATTTGTTACCTCTTATTTGGTTCTGCTTCAAGCGCGATTTTTTTTTTTTACCTCGCGTTTTAGTTGCTACAACGAGTGTCTTTGAAACAAGTGACGCTGTCTATTTTTTCCTTTATCTTTTGACTGGCGTGCGCTCCCTTTTTTTTCTGCGAAGATAAATCGATTGTTTCGAGTATTCTAGGTGTTTAGTTAAGGTTGATTTTATTTTCGTAGAGGAACAGACGATATAAACCAGATAAGCACCTGGCTCTTTGCATTGTGTTGTTGCTAAACATGTTCATTTTTTGGTGAATGGCTAGAACGTGTCGCTTAATGTAGCACAAAAGAAATTCAGTCCGAGTTTACCTGCTGTGTGAACATATGGTATATTCATTCCATAATTTCTTCTTCTATTACAATAAGTGCCCTCGCGCGTATGACGTGGCTCTGCCATGTGGCGGAATCGTCAAACTGCAACTACTGAAGTACTAAAGGGCCAAACAGACGACACAAGAAGAGACAAAAAAGAGCGCTTACTAACGCTCGTCTGTGCCTCTTCTTATGTCGTCTGTTTGGCGCTTTAGTACTCCAGTAACATGCACCAACTAGCGCCCAAAAAAGTTCTGCTTGAATCAAACTGCAAGACGGTAGTGGAAGAAAGCTTCACACTATTAACTCTGCTTCCTCTTCATTTAGGTAACTTACAAAGAGATAAACGTTGGTCTACCGAGTATCTGCCAAGGGGAAAAACATCGCCGAAACATGACATTTTCGAATTTGAACTTGTAGCCGCTGACGCGAAATAAGGCTTCAAGTCATCCCGACAAGAAATCTATATTCGCGAAAGTAGTTGTCTAACACTCTGCAGAATGAAAATTGATAACCTTAGTTACTTAGTCGATGCCCGCTTTTACATATCTCAGCGCAGCAGAAACAAGGCACGTAATTAAGACGTGCTGTTTTAGCATGTTTACGTCTACACAAAGCGCCACTAAACGTCGAGAAACAGTGAGCGAAAGGAAGACGCTAACAAGACAGAAGTACGGAGCTTGGCCATAAGTTTCATTTTATACAAAGTCTCCGTCGGAGCTGACTTACGTTGGATTGATTATCACCGGCCATTGTAGTTGAGGTAAGCGTCAGGCACCTTCGAAGGGAACTGAGGCATCCTATACAACGTTCCGCCTTTTGCTGTGTTTAAAAATTTAGGCCTTACGCCGAAGCAATAATGTCCGTGCCCATCTGCTTACAGCTGCAGACGACGTATACGGCCGTGTCTCCCTAATTACCTTTCATCCGGGCTACAAGGGGGCACGTAGCTGTCGGATCAAGGCCCGTGCTATACAGCAAGGGTTTCAGCCTGCGATCGAATCACGCAGTGCCATCATCGTCGTGCATACTTACGCAACTCCGCTCCGCCTTTACGGTAGCTTCGAGAGTCGACAGTCCGTACGATTCATTTGTAACGATGCGGAGCAACTGGCACGGGAGCGCAGAGATGTGAGCGCAGGAACTTTCATCACGAGGCGATCGTGCCATGTATTGCAGTATAGTGCACCTCGTCGGCGCTTGCTCGACGCAACGTCGTCAGGAGACATCGTTCCCACCGTTCTCTCGCGAGTCGATGGCACACATGATCGAACGACCGGTACAGAAAGCGTCCCACTTGGGGAAAGGTGGGGAGACGAACGCCATTGCACGCAGAAATCACGTAATGCAAGTGGCGTGGGTTGGAATAGATGGAAATAGGAAGGCAGCATGTAACCCTCCCCCGTACAGCTTTTCTCTCGACGAAACGACTCTCGTCCTACGTGTTCGATGTGCGGAAAAGACGTTCTGCAACGACGCGCTTGCGAAACACTTCCTCCGATCTCCGTCGAAATCTGATGGTTATCCCCGTTTTACCACATCGTTTTAGTACAGAGTGGCGACATAGTTTGGGATGGGAAGCGGTGCCCTTACGATGTACGCTGCGAAGGACTGATTCTATCTCGGGAAAGGAAGCCATGGACTGACTTTTTTCTTGTTTCTCGGTATAAAGAGACAGTCGCGTCACTCTTTATATCGTGTAACAATACCAAACAGCTCCACATTTACATTGTTACAATCTATCGGCACGTGGCAACGTGCACTTCGGGAAACCGAAGAGTACGGATCCAGCGAATGAACGCGGTTTCAGTAACTGCTTTTCGTTTGCGTTTTGTTTTGTCGGAATGTCGGTCGTGCTCGTATGTTAAACGTTTCTTCAAATGCAAGGATAGTTAGCAGACCGGAAAAACGATGGCGATTACGGCCGTGATAAGAGAATAGTTTAAAACTTCCGTAGCGCGCTATCAACTGCTCTTACTTGTTAATATTAGGCAAAGCAAGCTGCTTCGGCGGGGAAAAATTTTCGCACATCCAAAATGTGTTTCCGCAACAATTTCTTCATTGGTATCCGGCTACTTGGTTTCCGTATGTATATTTGTAAAGGCACTTCGGATCTTTTGTAAAGGACGTTTTCTTGTTGTTGTCAATAGAAGCAGGTTCCTTAGTTTTTATGAGACTAATTCCACTCGAGCAGAAACATTTGCGCAAAAAAAGAAAAGAGAAAAGAAACAGCTGCCGTTTTGTTACATGATTTGTTCGCACCCAGTGTGCTGACTGCTATATCATCAATTTGCTTTGATTTTACCGAAATTTTT
Source organism: Dermacentor variabilis (assembly GCF_050947875.1). Taxonomy (NCBI): domain Eukaryota; kingdom Metazoa; phylum Arthropoda; class Arachnida; order Ixodida; family Ixodidae; genus Dermacentor; species Dermacentor variabilis. The sequence continues at coordinate 59,312,836 of NC_134569.1, read as the reverse complement.
AACGCTTCGACGACAGTTTGCGCAATTACTTATCTTAACCTAATTTGATCTTTAAGGCTGAGACAACTTACCCAACAGCGTAACATTTACGCCTATAAACTGCATATAACAAAATTTTGATTGAGGTATTCGTGGCATCCCGGGTTTGTTGTCGAGGTGCCGTATATTCCGATTCACGCGGAGGAGCAGGAGGAAATGAAGAGAGAAGGCAGGGTTGTTAACCAGGAGTGCGTCTGGTTGGCTATCCTTCTCTGGGGGACGGGAAAGAGGGAATAGAAAGATAAGATAGGGAGGGGGAGGAAAGCCGCGGTGAGCTCGCGAACACACGCGGAAGGCCTGAGCGGGTCAAAGGCGTTCGTATAGGCCAGTCACCCTCAAGAAAGACAAAATGCCTTCATGGCTTGGTGGGCGGCGCGTTTTATTTGCGCATTATGGAACCGGAGTAGCTCATGATTTAGCCGTAGCTTCCCGCTACTGCGCCTCTCATATATAGGGCCTGAGTTGTCTTGCGACAGTGTACTTGTTAAACCGGGCTAACTCACTTGATAATCACATATATAATTAATTACTTAACCACACACACTCCAATTCTGCAATCGAAGCCGGCATTCCAATTTGTTTAGGATTCTTCGCTTAGCACCAAGTTCAAGCTGGCCACTAAACGCTTGCCATGCAATACAGGCTGTACCACATTTAATGTGCGACATTGCATGCGATCATTAGAAATTTTGTTTTCTTTTTTCCTTCCCAAATCTCCACGTGCGTTTTAGCAGAGCTTTTGCAGGTTTTCTCCATTGTGCGTGCAAGTTTAAGGTCAAAGACGCCGAGTTAAGCGAGCTGGTGAAGGTTAAAAATGCCGAGGGAACAGAAGGCGAAACAAGTGACAACATGTATACGCGGTGCACACACACAAAACCGTTTTATTGCACTCACGAAAGATATGTACAAACGAAGACGTGCAGGTGATGCACGCTAGGTATGCAAGTCGCATCAGCAAGTCATAGAACTTACAAAGTTTACTTCTTTGTCGTATCAGGCAATAGACGTTTTTCTAATTAACACACGAGGTAGGATATATGTTAACGTGGAACGCCTCGACTGACCCTCGACCCGCGTTAGTTGATTCTCATATAATAAAGCGAAGCTTTCTATGTCTCCCTGATTCGTCCGTGAGCGCCGAAACCGCACTGCAGGAATACTATGTAGAACACTACAGTTTACATTCGCAGTACCGCGCCATCGTCGACTGGCTGGCCGGTCAGGGCCTGATAACGGCGCGAAGCGGCGAGCTCAGCAAGAGTAGCGCACGCGCACAAAGTTCACTGGAAGTGCAAGTTGCGTCTGCTAGGCATGGCACCACCGCTGTCGTGATTAACTGAGCTTCCCAGCATAACGGATACCCGCCGTGGTTGCTCAGTGGCTATGGTGTTGGGCTGCTGAGCACGAGGTCGCCGGATCGAATCCCGGCCACGGCGGCCACATTTCGATGGGGGCGAAATGCGAAAATACCCGTGTGCTTAGATTTAGGTGCACGTTAAAGAACCCCAGCTGGTCGAAATTTCCGGAGTACTCCACTACGGCGTGCCTCATAATCAGAAAGTGGTTTTGGCACGTAAAACCCGATAAAATAATAATGCTTATTGGACAAAGCAAGTGCGCGTGAACACGGGCTCGTCTTTGGATCTGAAAAAAAAAAAGAAATCAAAGTCCCCTTTTTAGAGAAAGGTGGTTGAACGCCACGCCACGCTACCCAGACGAACAGTATATGTCTGCATTACACTACGCGCGTCACGCAAAGCATTCCGGGCCGTCACCATGGGTATATACGCCGCCGGTGCAGCACACAGGAGAAGAAGAGGCTGCCGTACGCGAACGTAAGCGCGAGCGCGATCATGCCCCTAAGGCCGATCCTGCGTATCGGCAACGGCATGCAGAATCCATGTGGTAGACGCTTGTGCAGTCAAAACGCTCTTGTGATCATCAGCGTGTACATCAGACCGAACACTTCTCGTTGTGACGCGAAAACGTTCCTGGCAGAAACGATGAAGACCTTAAAGCCACATAGTACGCCGGTCCTCGTGTGCAGTGACCTTGACATCTATGCGGTGAAAGAGCACGGCAAGTGGATCCAGAGTTTCAAGCCAGATCGCAACTCGTTGAAACTAAAGACGCTACAGAGACCCACGACGCAACACCGTTCCTGCATTGATATCCCGTTTGCAAGCAGGCTGTGTCACGTTACGATGGGAGAGCCTCTCACCGTCTACCACGGCGATCACAAGGAAATAGTGTGCAAGTGTACGGTCGGGTCCGTGAAAGTATGAGTGTATGGGTGTAATCAACGGCTACATGATCTAAGATAAAGGTTATGCAACCTAACGAAATGTGTCTTCATTCAACTTCAACGTTCGAAAAATACAGTCCTAAACAAGAAGCAATCAAAATCACATATGCATAGCATCGGGTCGCTCAGCGTTTCTTGGGTTCTTTGTGTGGTCGTTGGCTTTGGATTTCGAATTTGATTCAGTTTGCACTGGGGAAAAGCTTCACGTTCAACCACCTTTGCTTAAGAATGGGCGTTGATTTTTATTAAAAACTTGGTCTCCCGAATTTTTCTTTTTTTTTTCGCTTCCTTCGAGCTGTTTGTTTTTGCTAAGGCTAACTTAAGGGACCGGCACACCATACAGTTCGAAACATTACACGATCTTGTCGCTGAGCTGCCTTTGCTCGCAGCACGGCATTTTTCTTTTGTTGTATTAAAAAAATTAAATTATCGGGTTTAACGTTCCAAAACCACTTTCTGATTATGAGGCACGCCGTAGTGGAGGACTCCAGAAATTTTGACCACCTGGGGTTCTTTAACGTGCACCTAAATCTAAGTACACGGGTGTTTTCGCATTTCGCCCCCATCGAAATGCGGCCGCCGTGGCCGGGATTTTCTTGTTGTATTTCAAATAAGCCTCTTTCATATCGTTTACCTCACTCAAGCTAAATTAAAAAGCACTGTCATCACTAGCTTTTAACGAGCGCCGTCAAGAACCATTCTGAGAACGTCTTTTCTGGCTCGTAATTGAACTGCAGCAGTGTGAACACTCTCATGCTTAACATTTCCAACAGGTCAGACAGATAGCTCCCCATGGGGATAATCCCTCCCCTCTCTAGAATGTTCGCGCTCTATAGTTGCCTAAAAAAATTGCCACAGTTGCGCGACGTTTGCTTCATGAAATGTAGCAGAGAAAGGGGTGAAAAAGGGAAAAGGCGTGTCACCGGCAGTTTCCGACATCAGAAGACGGAGTACCGCGGCGACGTGAGCGGCGAGGCGTGGCGGCTCTACGAAGATGGAGCACGAACCCGGTAGCAAGCGAGTGACCGTAATGGCGAGTCATGCTGCAGTCGCAGTTCTGGAGGAATCGGCGCAGCGCTTTTGCGGACACACGCGTCCATACATACAAAGAGGGGGGTAGGGAGAGGAGCACGGCATACACAGCGTGTGCATGAACGTATCAAGCAAACGTTTCAAATGAGCACAAGCAAGAGTTTATGCCTGTCCCTTCTTTCTTTGCACTAACCTCTGGATATAAGCTATTTGGTAAGCCAGCATCTTTGAAGGGAACAGCATAGAAGACGGGTCCGGCGAGTAGCATTAGTCGCCTTCAGTGTGTGTGTTTGCCGCTCGAGTGCTCCCTCTTTTGCGCTGATTCTCTTCATGTATTTTGTTTTTCTCGTTATATATATTCCCGTTTGCGCTAGAAACTGCCACCGCATGGACAGACACGAATGTACATGAGCACGTAGAAGAACAATCAGTGTAAAAAAGCTTGCAGGATGTAGGTTCGAATAAAAAGCTGAATTTCAGCAAAGCTTCAGCAAGTATCCAGTAAAACAGTACAGCACCATGTCGGCCGCGTACAGGCTGCAAATCCGATACTCAGGCTGCGTGTGCAGGTTCATAAAACATCCTGCAGCTTCTCTTTTTTTTTTAATCCAGTGTCCTGTGAACTTTCTAGGGCGACTTTACATATACGTATACGTAGAAAACGTTATCAGTTCTCCGTATGCCAACAACACCCGGCGCTGTAGCGCCCGAGCTACCTTGCCACAACTGCACGGACACATTATCGCCATCTCCGCACACAAACAAGTGAAAGCAAACTGCGGCTTCCCAGGCCCCCGGGTCCACCTCTGTCCTCGCTCATGGGCCGAGAGAGAGAGAGAGAGACAGAGAGAGAGAGAGAGACAGAGAGAGAGAGAGAGAGAGAGAGAGAGAGAGAGAGACGCATAAACGCTGGACTTCCAAGTACGACCAGCGCTGAAAAGCTTCTCTCTGAGAGATTAAAGAATGAGGATATAGGCGCGGGGGCACTTGGGCGCTCCATCCGTGGTCACATCCCGGACGTTAATGCGCCCGGGTCGCTTCTTGGTTTTCTTCCCGCTTGGGCTTGCCTCCTATAAGAGAGCGGCAATGCCGTGACGTGACTCCAGGTCGAAATGGAGACGACACCGGGAAAGGCGAGCGCTGGTGGCGATCGTTCGGAAAACAGCTCCGCTTCCCCGCTTACTTTATGCTATATTATTTTTTTTGTGCCAAAAAGAAGAAGCGAGCGGAATTTAGCAGTTTCGTTCTCGGTCACACGTTTTGCTAAGTCTGGCCTCCTTCCTTAATAAAGCAGCTATACGGAACAGTGGAATTTGTTTTACTCTTCGTAAAACCAACGAAGTAAATTATTTGATAGGAGTGAGAAAGGTGAATATGTTGAGTTGATGATGATGATTTCTGATGACATGCCCTTTGAAACGAGGTCGCTGCTTAGGTGATAGACACCTTGACTGCGCAAGCTGATTAGGTTTTACCACACTTATTTCAGTCTAACATTTTGCATTCCTGTACTTTGCGTTGCAAAATTACCCATGCCTGTAACGGCCCCGCCCTCATTGCTTCCCAGCAACACACGGATTATGACACAATAAGATTCGGTTTAAAATGAACAATTAATGCACTTTCGTAAAATAAAACGCGTTGGTACACACTGCCCCTATCTACACCAATTGTTCAGGTCTATCGGTTCATAGACCAATAGCGGCTATCTGTTTTACAATGAAGCAATTATGATGCTGGAGTACCGCTGCATTTTCTCAATATATCCTCCTTTCCCTCTCTCTCAATATAGCGTCGCTTCACATAGGTTCCAGCATTGCGTAACTACATGCAGCTTGAAGAACAAACAAGAGGCATAATCTTTCAGTGCAGCTTAACAGCAGCGTCGAGTCTTTCTACAAAATACATTTGCACTGTTTTCCTGTAATTACTAGTTGGTTCTGCAAATGAACTTAAACCGTATCGAACCAGTTTTAGCCGCAATTCCTTTTCGCGCTCCGGATATGAAAAAGGAAATGAATCTTTTCCAGGGAACTGAAACGAAACTCGGAACGAAATAAGTTTCGGTTGTACACTCTTGCTGGTCACGTCTCGCCTTGTCCTTCCTGAGCCGGTGGTGTCGTGGGCGTTCACGGGAGCCCGGATGGCGGTGGCTCGCTCGGCGCGCTGTTGCATGTCCGGCTGCGTCCGTGTACGGTAAGAAAACCGCCGATCACTCGAACAACGGAGAGGAGCCTTGTAGTTTAAAACAGAATGCTATAAACATCCTCTATACTGAACTGTGATGGAGGCAGCAGGGTCTCCAGATCCCAAAGCGATTAGGTGAGCTCCACATCAGAAGAGAAAATGAGCCCGCACCACAGCTAACGCTTAAACATTCGTGTCGTACACTGGTAACCATGCTGTGACAATTTTTTTTAACGAACCCCCAAATTCAAGTATGTGAGCGTTATTGAATCGCGCCTCATCACTATGCAGACGCCGCGGTCGGAATCACAATCGCGATTCAGCGTTGTGAAGCAGAAGGGTATCACTCGAAAATTTGCCTTATGAGCAGCCATGCACAATTTTACGTACTATTGTACTCTGTACTATTGAGCACGCTGTGGTCGTTTAATGCAGTAGTTATTTCCTGGACCTTTCTAAAGCAAAAAAAAAAAAAAAGAGAAGATTACCTTGCTTTGATCGCTCTCCCTTTCTGAGAGAGAAAAAAAAGTTAAAAAAATGTTTACTGAGATTCGCAAAGCTACATTTTGGAAACGAACGCCTCCTTAACACAGAACACACATTACACCGTCTTATATTCTGCAACGTTCAACACTACCATGTTTCAGACAGTTTCATTTAAACTTAAAACAAAAAAAAGAACAAAAAGAAACGTACCTCACTTTTATTTCCGAGAGTCTTTCCATGTTAGTGACGTACTGATCGCAACGTAGCTGAATATGTAATTTAACGCCAACCACAATGCACGGCTAGCCGGCATGTCCGAAGCATACACTCTATCACTGTGATAAAGATATGAAAAAGATGAAAAAGAAAGATAATAATAAAGTACCGCATGCAGCGTTTTAAAATGCGCGACTAAATTCATTATTTAGACAGATGCTTTCCTCTTCCTTATTTTTGGATTCCCACTTGGTAACTTCTTTTTTTTAATAAATTTTCCTCTTCAGCTACATGCCACACAACCGCAAAGGCTCTTTCGTTAAACGGAGAATTCATCCATATATCTTATTTTGTTGAAGGCTCATATGTCTGTGGTGGTGAGTTCGGGCTTTTTCGCATATATAGCGGAATTTGAGAACCGTAATCGCGTCCGTCCTGCGAGCGGCAAGAACGGCTCGTGATGTATGGAACTCATTGTGGCGCGGTCACATTCTCTCGGATCATTTATTCCGCGATAAATGAGAAATTAGGCTTTTTTTCTTTGGCCTCGACGCTGCTTGCCCAGTGTTTGTCACGCGCCGATTAGATGTTTTCTTATTCAATTTATCTATATTTAGAGATGATACGGCCTCGATTCGCTGTTTTCTGGCGCCAAATAGATTGAGTTGAGTTGAAGAAATAGGAGGGCATTAAACCCGAGTTTGTTCCACGCTTCGGGAAGTATTATATCGATCGCTGTGTTTGTTTAACGGCCTTCAGAAAAAATTTCAAACAAGTTTACGTGTGGTCTATGGGGATATATAAACAACAGTGTGCAGGATCCCATCTTGTACAAATTTCAGCAGTGGCTTATAGAACTATTGGTTCTTTTTTTTGTTACGGATTCTAAAGCACTGATCGGTTTTCGCGTACCGATACACCCTATGGGAATGTCGCGAAACTTTCCGTAAAAAATGATCGTGTACAAAGGCTAACACGCTTCACCATCGCACAAGGTTATGCGCTGGGTGCGTAAGCAGAGGCAGAGATGACATTGTGCAATTTCTGAAACCTGAACTTGCGCTCCTGGATACGCTCGCTACTTGATGCCTGTTCTGGCTGGAACAAGTTCCATCATTCTTGCAGTTGCGTGAGAGCATGAGAGTAATTCGCCGCAATGTTCTTATGTAAGACCCCCTTTTCTGCTGAACGCTATGCTTTCGTAAACACAAAAAAAGGTCAAGTACAAAAAAGGCACGTATCCTTCTCAATATGTCAGTAGATGTATATACTTTAATCGTTAGAAGTCATTGCGAGTAAGTCTCTTGACCATTTATATGTGTTTTTCACTACGCACAACTTTAACTTAACTACGTGTCTTGCATTTGATTACCATTTCTGTATTCACTGTGCACGTGCTTCAGCAGTTCCATAAACTTGCGGTGCATTCTTATTTGTGTGTTCCGTTGTTTTCGTCAACCACTTGTTCGCTCTGCCCGAACACTTATGAGCACATCGCACCAAATGTCGATTAGCGTCAACTGCACTGCTCATCGAGCGCTTTGACCCTAAAGCTCTCGTCGTCGCGCGTGGGTGCGTGTGCGGGTCTATTTATTCGCTCATTTTCTTGTGCCATTTCGGTGTGTTCATTAGACTACCAAATGTCGTGAAAAAGCCGACGACGAGAAATGCCAACATTTTCGATATCGCCAATAAAGGAGCCTCTCACACAGGGTTCACTTGAAGGTTTGCAGAGCGTCCAAAGATGGTTGCGCATGGCGTCATATATATTGTCGCATCTTCTTCGTGGCTCATAGTTTTGGGACGCATGATTAGTGCCGGATCTCTCCTTTCCTTCCATTTCGACGTGAGCCGGAACCCGCTCAACTTTCCCAGCTTCATCGCATTCGAACTTGCTCTGCCTACACAAGGGTTTGGTTATCTAGGATGGGCTGATCTGTTTGCACGTTATGTGCGTTGTGTGGTGAGATTGACGACGTGGAACACTTCGTATCGATGTGCCCGCCATGCAGTGCTTAAAAGAGAGACGCAGCCCTCACAGCCTAAATTAAATTCAATTCTGGGATTTTACGGGCCAAAACCACGATCTGATTCTGAGGCACGCCGTAGTGGGGAGACTTCGGATTCATTTCGACCAACCATAGGGTACTTTAACGTGCACTCAATGAACGGCACACGGGCGTTTCTGCATTTAGCTCCCGTCTAAATGCGGCCGCCACGGCCGGGATCCATCCCGCGACCTCCTGTTTAGCAGCGTAACGCATTATAGCCACTAAGCAACCACGGCGCGTTTGACAGGCTAAGTGTCTTTCCCATGCAAACTTCGAAGTTGTAGTGTTCCCTAAAGGAGAAGGAGTGATTATGAAAGGCATTTTACGCCTGTTCATTGTCTTCCTTCGAGGCTGGTGCTTCGAGGCTACGTTTGGTGCTTTAAAAGTCGTTTTACCAACACAAAAGGTACTCAGGCGATAAAATTGGTGGCCTAGCACACCAGGCTAACACTCCCTGTTGCAACAACGCCACCACCATCATCATTTGAACTCATATTCACACATTTTATTTATCAACCTCACAGCTCCTATTTAGCTACTCTTTTCTCTATTGTGTTTTTGTCGTTGAAGTGTGATGTCGATGATTATGAAGACGAATATAACGTCGACTGAACGTGCACGAAGAAAACAGATGGAAGGAGAAGCCTCATTGACAAGATGAAAAAAAAAACGCATAATAATAAAGGGGAAAAATAAAGTGAACACCTAGAAGCGTTAAATAGGCGCTTTTACGATCAGCGAAAATTATAGCTGTGCTTGCCTACTCGCAAGTTCTGAACGTTCTCCCGAATAAGAAAAAAATATGAAAGCGTAGGATAAATGATTTCAGTGATGTTTAGTAGTAAGAATACGTACCCATATATCCAGGCTTATACGTCGATAGGCATACTGCCAATCTTGAAAGACGTACTAAAAGTGCATGCCGTCGTTCGCGATAAGAAACGGTGGGGTCGTTATTACGATGTCTTCTACGAAACATAGGTGTGATTATCTTATATTATCTGAGAGAAAGAGAGAAGAATTGAAGAGCTATACAAGAAGTTTAACCGGATGGTAACGTGCAGTTTGGTTCTCACAACTGGGAGAGGAAAGATGGCGAGGATAAAGCGTGAAGGAAGCGAGAGTACACTTCCAGTAGGTATTGCGCGAAATAAGAAAGAACCTGAAGGCAACACCTAACTACTTGTACGCACACCCTCTGTCTGGTTCTCAGGAAGCGCACAAAAACAGACTGGCTTACGGCGCCGAGACCCTGGCCAAACAGCCACCTGTCAAGTCCGCACAGTCGCGTCACCGTAGTCTCCCGCGCGGCCAGCGCACTCATACGTTTCCTTTCCCACTCGGATTTTCGGCGCAACAGAACGTACACATCTCGTCACCGTTGTCTCGAAGAACTCAGCGCGCCTGCCGGGCGAACCGAAGCTCCTTGGTCTTAGCCACAAGGGAGGCAGAGAGCGTAGTATGCGACGCAGCAGCAACTGAAGCTATGCCATCGGCTTTGGCAATCCCCGGGGTGGGCTGGCTACGGTGGTCCTTTCCTTTTATTTTTCTTGCACACTCTCGTGGCCACTCGGCGTGTGTTGTCATTTTCCGAATTGTTGCCCACCTTCCCTTCGCGCGCACTTCCTCCCCATATTATATATATATATATATATATATATATATATATATATATATATATAGAGAGAGAGAGAGAGAGAGAGAGAGAGGCGCCCTTCTTCTCTATGCTTATCCCACCGTCGCCTCCATAAACAAGGCGCCCGGTTTCTTGCCCTGTCACGTGTGCCTGGCTCATTCCTCCGAACCCGCCCCCTTCTCGACTTCCGCCTCGCGCTCGCCAATTCCCGCGTACAACGTCACGGCCCGGTCTTGAGAGTGTCGTTGGGTTTGCTACGGTTCTGCCGCCGCCCCGGAGTGTTACCGACGGCGGCGGCCTGTGCTCACAGGGGCCGCGGAGTTAATTATGCAGCGATCTGATTAGCGCCGGCGCTTGTACACCGCCGGCAAAAGGGGTCGCGCACTCGCCGCTCGCCAAACGGGTGAGCCACGGGGGGGAGCGAGGGTGGGACGAGGACAACGCCGGGGCGTCTGCGCTCCCGGAGAAGCCCTTGTCTCCTACGCTCGGGTTCATTCGGGAGTCAACCGCGCGATTGCCCTTGTTTATACTATAGGTGGCCCTTTGCGGCCTTCCTTTTTATTTATTCTTTATGTCGCGCTCGCCTAGCTGCCCCTGGCCCTTTGGATACGCGTATACTTTCTCCTTATATGGCGCTTTCTTTGCGTTACTTTCGTCTTACTCAGGCTTCTCTTCTTGTCACTGTTGGTCTTTATTTTTTCACAAGCCTCTTTTGTGGAAGGTGGTTGCCCGTTTCTTCTCTGGCGAAACATGCTACCAGCGGACAGTCTGACATTTGGATTTGCTTCAGTGTGATTTACTCGCTTCTAGGTTCATCCCTCGTCGTGGTTAATCGTTGTTTTTTTTTGCTTTTGTTTTCACCACGCTCTCTACGGTTTCTCCTGCTTGATTTATGACCTTGAATGAGTTCGAGCTCACGAGTTACCGGCACTCAACTTTAATATGCAGTGAAATGCCGGAAGAGTGTACACCGCTACGATCGGTCAACGGGGGTAGCGACCTTCTAGCCTCTCCTTCAACACTGCGAGGAATCTATTCGTAAAGCTTAAAATGCGTCCCCTCGGACAGACCTGCGGCTACAGCAGGGCGAGACGCGTTTGGCGGATCGAATATTGCTTGACGGTTCACTGTCACCGTCAAGGACAATGGGAGCAAGAAACTCCTGAAAAAGAGTGTTCTACGGAGCTTTCTCACGGACTCCGGTAACCGCCACGGTCGTTTGACAGACGCGCCAGCTGATTGATTGGTCATCCCAGGAACCAAGACGTGCCAGCTTGAGTCAAGCGTGACAATCCCTGTCTGCGACGCTCCCCTCCTTTCTGTGTGTTCAGTGAACAAAGGTGCCGGAGTGCCTGTGTGAACCTTCGCCTTCAACGCGGGTCCTTCGACGAATTTGTACGCCTCGACTGGACAAAGGTGGGACGGCAGATTTCCCTGGCCTAGGGGTCTGGGGCGGACAGAGGCTTTTTAGGCGGACTTCTTCGGCTACGCATGATTCTTCAATCCATTCATGCTGAACTGATGAGACGTAATGTTTCCGACTTCTCATGTAGATATTGTAAATAAACCCAGTACTCCACATTCTCGATGAGATGAGAACACGATCCTCCTTTCAACAACGCCCTCAGCGGGGATGAGTCGGACGACGGCATGGGTCAGCTTCCCCTTTGGAAATGCCCGACACCAACTCTTACAAGTGCGAAAGAACTGCTAGGCTATTCGTCGCGTGCTGCTATACACCCATACGCGCAACATTTGCAGTGACGGGGATCAGTATGTGAGTCGTCGTATGTATGCCGCGCGCGGCTTGATGTAGTTGGAAGTGTCTGCGTGCCAGTTTAACTCTTAAGTATTGTTCCTCTTTACCTGTTTATTCAGGCCTTTCGCCCACTTTAGGGTCAAATTTAGTCGTTCCTACGTCTTGTGATCCTACTAGTGTTTAGTGATAATGCTGCTTTCAGCGTAAGAGATATAGGTAAAAAGAACGCGCGGTAAGATAAAAGAAAGGAAACTATACTTTGGAATAAATACTGCAGTTGTTTATCAATTTGTTGATGCTCGAATGAGAAAAACGAGTACCGAGTAGGGAAGGGAGTGTAGACCCTTTTAACCAGACACATCGAAACCTTGGCCAAGAAGCCCGCAGTGTACTCTTGGAGATATACAATGAACCCTGGCTCGAAGGATTGTTTCCTTGTGAGTAGAAGGTCAGTCGCCTAGTACCGTTACGTAAGAGTTATAAAACACCATTAAACTTGGCATCGTACCGCCCCATCGCTTTTTCCAGTTGCGTTGGGAAACTAATGAAAAGGATGGTGTAGACGCGCCTTGAATGGTACTTAAAGCAAAATGAGGTATATCCACACGAAATGGCGGGTTTCCGACGTGGTCGGTGATCTATCAATAACGTGCTTGATTCAGTAACATGTAGTAAACATGAGAAAAAGCATGAAGCGATAAGCGGTGGTGATGTTTCTTAATGTCAAAGGCGCATATGATAATGTAGCACACCAAGCGATCCTCGATGCTTTGACCGATGTGGGCATTGCTGGCCGTGCACAACGCTGGGTTTCAAAGCTATTCGGAAGATTGATTCTTCTTCGTGCTTACCGAGTATGAAATAACACACCGCCATATAACCAGCAAAGTGGTGCGGCGGTGTGTTAAGCCCCACGCTTTTCAACGTAGCACTGTTGGACTTTGTTGCATCATTGCGAAGCAAGGTCCAGATATCAATCTATGCAGACGATATCTGGACCTGGGCGTACGGAGGGACATTTCCGCAAATGAGAGCGAAACTACAGAAGGCGGTCACACAAACTTCTCGCCTCCATATGAAACGCCTATAACTATCCTAAAAAAGTGCCGATTAATCGCATTTACACGCGAAACAATGACTCCATATGTTACACGCATAAATGAACAAGTAATAACTTACGAAAGAAAGCACCGTTTCACTGCAGTCATCATCGACCGTGATTTGCCTTGGACTCTACGTATTTCATATACAAGGAAGAGATTGACTGCCATAGCCTCCTACGGAAGCCAGCATTCTTGGACCCTGGTCCCAGCCGAGGTCGGCCCCAACTACTTTAAAAGCGCTAGTGTGCTCTTTAAAAGAAATGGGACTCACTGAAAAACTATAGAATGTGCGAACCGACACGTTCATCTTCTTTTTAATCTTCTCTTGTTTTTTTAATTCTTTTCTTCCTCTCACCCTATCCTCTGTGCACAGCAGCCAAGCGGATGCTTAATCGGATTAACCTCTGTGCTTCTCACCTCTTGTTTTCCCTCCTCCCTCCTTTACCTTGAACATGGGTCCTTAGAAGGAACCCTGCTGATTGAAAGAAACGTTAAAATTGGAAAGAAAGCTTTAATATGTCTTTCCGACATCAGTGTAGTGCATGAAATAATATTTTTCTGCGCGCAGATATGGAGGAGGGTTAATGTACAAAGGGAGAGTGATAGCAGGCGAGGATGAACTTTTTTTGGCTGCCGGTAATTACGCAAATTTGCCTTAAACGTCATTCTGTAGTGTTTTTTTTCCCTGACAACGGCAGTGAACGTGTAATGTTTGAAGGACGAAACTTCCCGCTGGAACACTCCTTCGGCTGTTTAACAGTTTGAGAACTCACCGTTATAGATAGCGTTGCTGAAATGTAGGGCAACTCCCTATAAAATTTTGTAGTTTTTGACAAGCTGCAAGAGTGCGAATTATCTGCACAAAACGTTGTGGATGTCTGGTTACGAAGAACGTCGCCGTGGACGACGACATTAAAAGTGCCGCTGTGCCGTTTAAATACGAAAGGATTGCATAACACCTCCTTAGAGGTACTGCGCGCTTTGTCCCACCGTGTGCTTACAGTTTCTTTCTTGCTTTCTTTCTTATTTTCTCGTTATGGCATATATATATATATATATATATATATATATATATATATATATATATATATATATATATATATATATATATATATATATATATTTATTTATTTATTTCAGCGAATAAGCGCCGAGCTTAGATGAACACTCAACCGTGCCGATATGTTTAAGCTTGGTAAAGCGTTTCAGGCAAATTAGTAAGACATAAAACGGAACGCAGACATCCAGTGACGGCTTCCAGGACAATACGACCAGGAAACGGAAGGAAAGTCATACACTACTGTAGGGTCTCTCTTCTTGGCTATCTGTATGCATGCTTGCCTTAAAAGATACTTGGTTAGCAAAGAGTGTGCTCGGCACGCCTTTTTTATAAGTTATTATTTGAGCTGTTCCCCGTTCTAATAGTTTTCCGCACAATTGTTGCAGACGTGGTTCTTACCAGGTAGTCAGTGAGGTAAAAAAATGCTTACGAACCCGTGTCTGCGCTATCGCTCGAAATGACGTTGCATCGCGTGGTTGCGCTATTAACTGCCTAGACGTGTTCCCGTTGAGCAAGCTTAGTATTGACGTTTCCCGCGATCGCTCGTGCTTGGATTCCTTCCTTATCTCTGCGCACAGAAACTGAGACATGTCTGTCACGTCTAGCATAACCTTGTTCTATTTTAGGGGACCTCATTCCACCGCGCCTCATTTACTTAACAATGTCGAGCCTGAAAACAATGAAGGAAAATACAACTGCTTCCTGGGATCCATGAAGCACCTTGATTGAAACGACACTGCACCGACAAAGCATTGTAACGATACTGCTAGAGGAAAGTGCAGCTCGAACTCGGCAATCATGGCTGTAGAAGAGGCGGGGGAGCGTTGCTAGCTGCAAGTAGGCCTATCCTTGTAAAACGCGAGCACCGCGAACGGATCAAGCGCGGTACAGAGTTTGGCGCTCGTCACAGCCTGTACAGAGAACACTGACGTCAAGGACGCAGTTGCAATTAACGCGACTGTAACCTCGCTGCGCCCTGGTTGACTCCGGCAAGAGAAAGAATATTTCGCGGTATACTTTAAATTTATAGTTGATGCATAAAAACGAATAGCTAAAAACAAATAAATAAATAGATAGTAAATAAATAAAATATACGTGGGTGGCTGCAGTGAAACTGACAGAAACCATCTTTTCGTATACATTGGTTAACTAAAACAACTGGTAATCAACTCTTTATCGCAGACTTACATCGGAACGTCCACACGCAGAAAATGGTTAGGAGTGGGTGGGGGTGGTCCTGGGGGACAGAATAGTAACGTACTTTATCTTTCTCTACATATGCGCATCTGCTAAACTTTACACACGGTTTGAATGCCAAACATACCTGTGCATGTCGAAAACTAGCATAACGTGCGCGCTTTGGTTCTTCTGTAGACATTTATGCAGAGGTTCTTTGCAGTAAGAAAAATCAGGTTAGTGCAATTTATCACAGTTTTATCGCAATTACGAAGAAGCTCGCGAACGTGATGTTCGCAAAGTTCTTCGCACATACTTTCTAGCTCCTCATAGAAATTCCTGCTTTAATCTTCTCTCTCCAGTCGGGTCCTACGTATACAGACATTCTCCGACCTTTTCTTATTGATATAGCTTTGATTGGTTTATTTATTCCTACCACTTTGTCGTTGTTGTCTTCTCCTCATTTATTCGCCTCTTCATGTTATTTCAAACACTGCATCTGAAGTAGGAAGTCTTGCATTAACACGGTTGACACATTCAGCTTCCATTAAACTCTCTGTCTCTCTCTCTCTCTCCATCCTTTATCCACTTTATCTTTACACTGTGTTATCAAGGCGTTCAGGTATCACCCCTGCCCACTAAGCTTTTGAGTCTTCAGCTCAGTGTATTGTCACTTCCCGGGGTACGAAAGCTCTCGGCTTCAGTTACACTGCGTACGTATTGCGTTCCTTTCGAAGCAGATTCCACCTGTCTACGTGCTGAACTCTGATCACCGCTTTTGTTTGCCATGGCCCTTTTATCTGGCAACACGAGCACCTCAGGAGACTCGACCCTGTCAAGGGCATCGTGTTGCCATGAGGAACGGAGATGACCGCGATTCCTTTCCTTTTCGCCCATCCCCTAACTCTTTGTCTGCACGTACGTGTATACAGCCACAGCGTTCCCGAGAAGCTTCACAATAACGACCGCCACTGCCGTTCTCCTGAGAGCCATTAGGCCTGTTCACATACGGGCGTTACCCCTCGGCAACGTTGTGGCTGTGACATCAAGGGATGCCGAGTCATTGGGCTGCGTCTAGGGATCTATACTAGACCTAGGTCGCGGGGCTTTTCGTAGCGACTTTGAACGGCCACTGCCGGCTCGTCGATTGTTTACACCCCATTTCTCATTGCCCGCATTACACTCGCCTCACGTGGCATATGCTTTACCGCGGTTCATAGCGCTGATTGCGTAAGACACATCATCCGCACGTGGTTCCCACTTATTCCACGTTTATTATAGTGTGTTCTTTATAAGGTGAGCTCATGGAGCTTGTATATCGTGCGGGGCGTATCACCATTGTTCAGCTGTCGCACACGAGAAGAACCTCGGAAAGAGTCAACGCGCTGGGCACCATACACGGAGCCGAGGAAACGTGACAGACTGCCAGGTTCAGTCCCGCAAATCGGCGGACGAGACATAGACGGGCATCCTTTGTTGTCCTGCTCTCCATTGATAGGCGCGCAGCTAGTGTGCCAGACACTTCTGAGAATGGGCGTGTATCCAGCCGGCCTATTGTGCGATGGGCAGCCAAACTCTTTACAAGATAAAGCGAGGACTGGTGAAGGCTGAGTGTTTTTGTCGTCCACTCGCTTCCGTAAACTCCGTGCGCTGAGCTCCTATCAGCTATTCTGGCAAAGTATTGCTCAACTTTCCGAGGTCACGCGCACTTTGTGGCAGGGTGAGTGTTCGCCGTCAACATTTATATGTGTGCGCGCTTTTCATTACTCTCTCTCTCTCTCTCTCTCTCTCTCTCTCTCTATATATATATATATATATTGTAGTGGGTAACATGCATGTGGCGCTGTGCGAACTGCCACCGCTGCGGCGCGAGACCCGAGCTCGGGCTGCTGATACGAACGGCTAGGACTCGCGATCAAGAGCGACTTGCGATCCCTCGTACGAGCTGCAATAAACCCCCTTTCATTTGGTGGAGCTGCGGGGTAGACCTCGGAAACTGGAACTCCGAAGCCGGACGCTACCGACTGCTACGACCATGCCTGACGAAACCACCCAGGAAGATGCACCACAGCCTCCGGCGGTCATCGTTTCCGGTGTGTTGCGCCAGCGTGATCCTGCCATCTTTAGCGGCACCGATGATCATGACGTGGAGGATTGGTTGTCATCTTACGAACGGGTGAGCCAGCATAACAAGTGGGACGACGTCACCAAGTTGCACAACGTGTTGTTTTACTTAACTGGCGTCGCGAACCTCTGGTTCCGAAACCACGAACACGACTTCGGAACATGGAGCACATTCAAAACAAGTTTCGCTGAAGTGTTCGGGCGCCCCGCTGTGCGCAAGCTTCGCGCAGAGCAACGCTTACGGGGGCGTGCGCAACATCACGGTGAAACTTTCACAAGTTACATCGAAGATGTCATTGACCTGTGTAAGCGCGTGAATCCGTCAATGTCAGAACAGGACAAGATCAAACACATTATGAAAGGCATTGATGAGGACGCCTTTCAGATGTTGTTAGCGAAGGATCCGCGTACCGTGGCCGAAGTTATCAATTTGTGCCAAAGTTTTGACGAGCTACGGAAACAACGCATCTTAGCTCGGCGCCCACCGCCTACGGAAGATTCGTTAGCAGCATTAATTATTGGCGACAACCACACAACTTTGCTGACGCAAATAAAAGAATTTGTGCGCGAGGAGGTCGCACGACAGCTCTCGATTTTGCCGACCACGGAGAAGCCTTCTCAATGTTTGGCTCCAGCGCTCCGACCGATAATTCAAGAGCAAGTGACCGAAGCTCTTCCACCTCCGTGTCAGCCGGCTCCCGTGGCCGCGCCTCTGACGTATGCTGAAGCCGTTGCACGGACGCCTCGTCTACAGAGGTTCTCTCCTCCGCCTTCAGCGCCTCGCCCGCCGGTGTTCTCTCCTCCGCTTTCGCCTCGCCAGCCGGCGGATCCCTTTTTCAGTGCACAGCAGCAGGGTCCAAATCCTTGGCGCACTTCTGACAACCGCCCAATATGCTATGCCTGCGGTACCCCGGGTCATGTAGTGCGCTTCTGCCGCCGGCGCTTGCCGGCCTTCGTGGGCACCCCGCGACGACCCAGCTCCGACTTCCGACCTTTCCGTATGCCTTCACGACCACCACCGGAAGTCTACGCTGCTGATGACATACCGGCACCGCAGTCACAGCTCTACGGCACTCGTCGCTCGCCTTCCCCTCGTCGGCGCTCACTCTCACCTATGCGTCGTAGACCCAGTGCCAGTACTACTGAGGCGGAAAACTGATTTCCGCAGTTCCTGAGGCACGAACTGCGTCATCGTCGGAACATCAAAGTCCTCGTTTTTCCCCCGCTAACGTCATTGAAGTGTGCGTTGATGGCATCAAATCCCTTGCGCTCGTCGATACAGGTGCTGCTGTGTCCGTGATTAGTGAGAAGCTTTGTCGTGCATTGCGGAAAGTGACCATGAAGCCTTCGGTTCCATTGCTTAGAACAGCCAGTGCGCAACAAGTACAGCCAGTCGCTATGTGCACTGCCAGAGTGCTGATTCGAGACATTTTGTATTCCATTGATTTCTTTGTGTTAACTTGTTGCTCCCACGATGTCATTCTCGGTTGGGATTTTCTGTCGCGCCATCATGCCGTCATCGACTGTGCACGTGCTGAGGTTCAGTTCTCCGTTCTGTGCGATTTGCCATCTCGCGACTTTCAAGTTCACGATCTTAGCAGGATCTGTGTAGCTTCAGATACTGACCTTCCTCCTCACAGTGCTGTATTTGTCCCTCTTTCATGCGCATCGCTTGCCGAAGCGACGGTCATGTTTACACCCGCTGCCGTCTTCATTCGCCGCCAGCCTATATTGTTGCCTTTCGCCCTCCTCACGGTTCACCATGGTGCTGCAGAAATACTGATTTCTAACCCAAATTCGTGCACTTTGGCTTTGCACTGTGGCGAGACTATTGGCACCATCGAGTCTGTGGACGCTGACGCTATTGTGCACTTCCCCATGGCCGACGACGTCGATACTGCCAACGTAACAGCACTGACGCCCCATGTGCCATCTAACCGAGTCCCACCGGATGTTTTTTGTCGCTCCATTGCCGATGACCTCGAGCCGACACAACGTGAGCGGCTAATTACTCTTTTAAATGAGTTTCACGCGTCTTTTGACTGGAACCAAGCATCGTTAGGCCGCACAAGTACCGTCTCTCACCACATTGATACGGGACACCACGCACCATTACGCCAGCGTCCGCACCGCGTGTCATCCACCGAGCGTCGTGTCATCACCGAGCAAGTTGAAGACATGCTTGACCGTGGTGTTATCAAGCCATCCTGCAGCCCTTGGTCATCGCCCGTCGTACTCGTTAAGAAAAAAGATGGCTCGATTCGTTTCTGTGTGGACTATCGTCGCCTCAACAAGATTACACGAAAGGATGTCTATCCTCTACCGCGCATAGATGACGCCCTGGATTGTCTACATGGTGCTGAATTCTTTTCTTCTTTGGACTTGCGATCGGGCTATTGGCAAGTGCCAGTGGATGAATCCGACCGCTCGAAAACAGCTTTCATTACGCCTGATGGCCTGTATGAGTTTACGGTAATGCCATTCGGCCTCTGCAATGCGCCAGCGACATTCGAAAGAATGATGGACAATATTCTGCGAGGCCTCAAATGGAAGACGTGCCTGTGTTATTTAGACGACGTGGTAGTTTTCTCCCCTGATTTCACCTCTCACCTCTCTCGTCTACGCGACGTCCTTACTTGTCTTGCCACCGCCGGCCTTCAACTTAACTTGAAAAAGTGCCGCTTCGGCGCCCGCCAGCTGACCATACTTGGCCATGTCGTTTCCAAAGACGGCGTCCTTCCCGACCCTGACAAACTTCGTGCTGTCGCAGAATTTCCGCGGCCGACTACACTGAAAGAGCTCCGAAGTTTTATCGGCCTTTGCTCGTATTTTCGACGCTTTGTACGCAATTTTGCCTGCATCATCGCTCCTCTGACGCAGCTCCTGGCTGGCCCAGGTGACCTTCGCGATTGGACTCCGGCATGTGACCAAGCCTTCACCACTTTGCGTCGTCTGCTTACCTCACCACCTGTTCTACGCCACTATGACCCGACTGCACCGACCGAAGTTCATACGGACGCCAGTGGCGTTGGTCTTGGAGCCGTCCTTGCGCAACGCAAGCCTGGCTTTCCGGAATATGTGGTTGCATATGCGAGTCGGGCCCTCACGAAGGCAGAAACCAATTATTCTGTCACAGAAAAAGAATGTTTGGCTATAGTTTGGGCGTTACACAAATTTCGCCCTTACTTGTATGGCCATCCGTTCGATGTTGTGACAGACCACCACGCGCTCTGCTGGCTTGCGTCACTGAAGGACCCGTCAGGCCGTCTTGGACGTTGGGCTCTTCGGCTCCAAGAATTTGACATTCGCGTCATCTATCGATCCGGGCGCCAACATTCTGATGCCGATGCACTCTCCCGATCGCCCTTGAGATCCGACGAAACGCCACCCTCCCCTGTAGAGTGCCCGGTTGCTACACTAGCTGTTACTGACATGCCGTCTGAACAGAGGAAAGATCCGTGGATTGTGTCTCTCATTGACATTCTTCACAGTTCTTCGACGGCTACATGCCCTCGAGCCCTTCGTCGCCAAGCCACCCATTTCGTGCTACGGGACGCCTTCTTGTACCGCCGAAACTATCAGCCGGATGGTCGCAAATGGCTGCTAGTCATCCCTCGCCATTTGCGCTCCGACATATGCACGTATTTCCACGCCGACCCCCAACAAGCTCATGCTGGCGTCCTGAAAACCTACGAGCGGCTCCGTCAGCGCTACTACTGGCGCGGCATGTATTCTTATGTCCGCAAATACATTCGGTCATGTGTAGCCTGTCAGCGACGCAAGACATCTCCTCCTACGACTGGCCCTCTGCAACCTTTGCCGTGTCCTGCACGTCCTTTTGATCGGATTGGCATTGACCTCTATGGGCCTCTTCCATCCACTGCTAAAGGAAATCGCTGGATAATTGTTGCAGTAGACCACCTCACAAGATATGCCGAAACTGCTGCACTTGCTTCGGCTGCTGCTCGCGACGTCGCCGCATTCATGTTACGGCATTTCATCTTACGGCATGGCGCACCGCGAGAACTGCTCAGCGACCGAGGCCGTGTCTTCTTATCCGAAGTTATTAATGAGCTACTCGCCGCTTGCCGCACTATTCACCGCACCTCTACGGCGTATCACCCACAGACTAACGGTCTCACGGAACGGTTCAACCGCACTCTGGGTGACATGCTCACCATGTATGTTGCGTCTGATCATTCCAATTGGGACGATGTCCTCCCTTTTGTGACGTACGCGTATAACACCGCCGTTCAGGCTACCACAGGCTTCTCCCCATTTTTCCTTCTTTATGGACGTGAACCATCCACTACCCTCGACACCGTGCTACCATATCATCCGGATGCCTCTGAATTCACCCCTCTTTCCGAAGTTGCTCGCCATGCTGAAGAGTGCCGCCACCTGGCTCGCTCGTTTACGTCGGATACCCAAGGTATCCACAAAGATCGACGCGACAACGGGCAGCCCACACAGTCCTTCGCCGTGGACTCTCACGTCTGGCTTCAGCTGCCCTTCCAATCCCCTGGCCTTAGCCCAAAGCTTGCTCCGAAATATCAGGGTCCGTACCGGATCGTCGCGTGTACATCGCCGGTGAATTATGTGGTCGAACCGGTGACGCCATCTTCGGACAAACGCTGCCGTGGCCGCGAGACGGTTCACGTCAGTCGCCTGAAGCCGTACCACGACCCCCTTATCGTGTCATCACCTTAGGTCGCCAGGATGGCTCCTCTTCGCCGTGGGGGCAATTGTAGTGGGTAACATGCATGTGGCGCTGTGCGAACTGCCACCGCTGCGGCGCGAGACCCGAGCTCGGGCTGCTGATACGAACGGCTAGGACTCGCGATCAAGAGCGACTTGCGATCCCTCGTACGAGCTGCAATAAACCCCCTTTCAATATATATATATATATATATATATATATATATATATATATATATATATATATATATATATATATATATATATATATATTATTTGGGGCCTCCGTCTATCATATTTAATTGCATATATCCCTTACGACAGAGCAAGGTAGCCAACTAGTTTTGCGTTGGCCTACACTCTGTCGCTCCCTTTCTTTTTTTCCCTTCTCCTCCTGACATAGAAAATGTATAGAAATACCACATGTATTCGGCAGCTGACGTAAGGATTAAATGCCTCCCTATGTGGTCGTGTGAATACGCATCTTATACTGCGCCTACAGTTATCACCAGCACCGTTCTCACTGCGGCGGAGGGTTCAAGCATCAGAATATAGCCTCAGTTTTCTATAGTTGTTAGGCAAGTGTGAAGAGACAAAGTCGAAAAATAAAACGAATAATTTCTTTTCCTAAAGACGAATCCACAACAAACTCGTCCAGCTCACAATTTTATCTGTCGTTTACGTCTCCATCACTTCAGTAGCTTTTGAGCACATGGCAATATACTTGCGGTTCTTGTTATTTAGTGTTTATCTTAATATTTTGGCAATATTACCAATGATCGCGTCATGACTTTGCTTCTGGAACCACATTATTTCTCTTAAATTTATTATTAGCATTAACTCTCACCATCCGAAATAGCAGCTCCAGTATACACTTTTCGACGCTATACTTTCTCCTTCTCTTCTTATCTTGGTCACAAAGCTTATCGATGTAATCATAAGCCAATCGTCGTCTCACAGTGAAACGACTTGCTCTTCGTCGGCGGGGCCCTTCTCTAATGTGCTGTGCATTTTAGGAGCAGCACCCCTTTTACTCTTTCTTTGATTCACTCAGGCCCTCCGCGTGCGTGCGCGAGCTCACCGCGACTTTCCTCCCCCTCCCCTCCCCCCCCAGAGTAGGGTAGTCAACCAGATGCATTTCTGGTTAACATCCCTGCCTTCTCTTTTTATTTCCTCCTTCTCCTCTCCCGTACAGGGTAGCCAAACGGAGAGATCCTCTGGTTAAGCTCCCTGTATTTCCTTTGATTTCGTCTTTCTCTGCATATTCTAGGAGGAGCACTGGCTTTCCCGACCGCTTGCGCAAGCTCAGGTGGTCCTGTTTTAGTCGGTAGGTAGGTAGTCGGCAGAAAACAGATGTTGAAGGTTCAGTTGCCAACTGGGTCAGTGATAGCACTTTTTTCTTTCTTTAATTTGTGCCTTCACAATTGGTGGGGAACGATGTCTCACGGTCCATATACGACAGGCTTCGAGAGCACAGATTAAATCTTTTCAAATTTCCTATAACAATTTTGCGCTCCTGCATTAAGGCTCTCCTCAGGTTTTATGGTTCGATGTTTAATTTACGTTTATCGTTGTGCGCTTTACTACATCGTACTAACTGCAGTGAACACGAGTGAGGCGAGGAGATTTACGCAAGCGCTGTTCTCGGAGAGTGCAACTGCCAGGAAAGTTGTCCATCCTGATTTCCAACATGTACATGGAAGGCCCATTAAAATTCATTAGGCTCCTTTCTCGAGAAAAGTTTCTTTGCTTATTTCTACGAACATGAAAAGAACGGTCTGAAGCTTAATTTAAGCACTGAACACTTTCGATTTTCTTTAGTTACTGGAGAACGACAGCCGCTCTAAAAAGAAAAAAGAAAGAACAAAGAGAAAGAAACAACAACTCCGAGATAAGCTTTTCTTTCTTTCCCGGATGAAATTTCACTGCAAGTATGCTCATCCTCTGCCCTCTAGAAAATTCAATATTACTCTGCGTTCTTCCTTTGCTCACGTATCTCTAACTAGGTGCCTAAAAGCTGTCGATTTGCCGTGGACATTTTTTTTTCATTCTTTAGCAGTCATTTTTCTCGCTAAATATACATTTGATAATTATTTGAGTCGACATACAATAAGCCCCATTTTAAAATTTTATGAAATTTAAAACAGAGCAAAGCTTGCTGCTGCTTTCGAAAAAGGACAGCCAGAAAAAGACGCACCAGCTCCGCCGAAAACCAAGTTCGCAGGACAGGTGTCCTGCTTTGAGTGGCGCTGCGAAGGTGAACCATTCGAGCGGTTATCCTATGTGTCCTTTTTCTCCGTCCTAGGTGGTTCGACACACTTGAACGCGATACATATTCTACACGAAACCACGTGGATCACAGAGAAAGACACTCGTAAGTGTCCGTCTCAAGAATAAGTGCGTGTTCTGAGAAAATGACCTTTTTTCTTGGCACCAACGGTCATTCAAACTCGATGAGCGTAACATTATTTGGGCTTTAAAATCTGTCGCTGCCCCTACGATAGTGCACAGAACGACCCATGACTGTTAACAAACCTGGAGAACGTATTATGTGACTTCTTCTTCTTCTTCTTCTTCTTCTTCGTCTTCTTCGTCTTCTCCGTCTTCTCCGTCTTCTCCGTCTTCTTCGTCTTCTCCGTCTTCTCCGTCTTCTTCGTCTTCTTCGTCTTCTTCGTCTTCTTCGTCTTCTTCGTCTTCTTCGTCTTCTTCTTCTTCTTCTTCTTGTTCTTGTTCTTGTTGTTCTTCTTCTTCTTCGACGACGACGTCCTCGTCGGCCTATTTTATGTTCCCTGCAGGATGAAGGCCGCTCCCTGCGATCTCCAATTACCCCTGTCATGCGCCAACCGATCCCAACTAGCGCCGGCCAATTTCCTAATTACATCGCCCCTCCTAGTCTTCCGCCGTCCTCGACTGCGCTTCCATTCTCTTGACACCCATTCTGTAACCCTAATGGTCCAGCGGTTATCTAACCTGCGCATTACATGACCTGCTCAGCTCCACTTCTTTCTCTTCATGTGAATTAGAATATCGGCTATACCCGTTCGCTCTCTGATCCAAACTACACGCTTTCTGTCTCTTATCGTTATGCCTAGCATTATTCGTTCCATCAATCTTTGTGCGGTCCTTAACTTTTTCTCAATCTTCTTTGTCAGTCTTCAATGAAGTTTCTGCCCCATATGTGAGCACCGGTAAACTGCACTGATTGTATACCTTCCTTTTCAGTGACAATGGTAAGCTTCCAAGTCAGGAGCTGACAATGTCTGCCGTGTGCGCTCCAACCCATTAAAAGAAGGTTGCTTCCCAAAGTGGCGCAAATGAGACGTCACCGTTTCGAGAAGTTCTGCTGAAATACACAGCATCGCGAAGGCGAAGTCACGGTAAAACTAAGCAACGATAACATTCTTACCGGAAGATAGCATAGGATGAAGAAGCAAGACGCCCGTTAACGATAGACAACGAGGGTCTCTTTAGCTAGGAAGCGGTCGATACTCATATTGTTCTAAACCTCTGCAGAGAAAGACTGGCAAATGTGAACTAGCTGAAAACCTAGACTGAGTACTCGCGTCTGATTAGGACGAGGAGTGCATGAAATACGACCATTGTGGACGTGGAGGGTTTGAGAAAAATTATTTTTTCGGCGGCACGTATTCTATTCCCGCTCAGCAGACTTGCGGTTCCGCGAGTTGCAGGTCATCAAAATATTCACTGGTTTACGAAATGGTTATGGTATTCGGCACAGTATTCGCACAAACGACCCTTGCAGTGGCTTCAACTATACCCTGAAGCGGTTTGAACTTCGTAACTAGGAATCGCTGTTCTTAATCGTTTTCTTCGAGGCAGTAGTAAAGACTGAAAGAAAGCGAGCGAGCGAGCGAGAGAGAGAGAGAGAGAGAGAGAGAGAAAGCAACCACAAGACGTCATGCAGCTTGAATCGCGGAACTGTGCATACTGAGTAATGAACCAGGTGTATGCTTGAAAGCGTCCAAATCAGAACGTCTTAAAATTTCTGCCCTGATCGGAACATTGAAGCACGAACGAGAATAGAGCACTGAAGCACGCGAAAGGGGAAAAAAAAAACCGAGAATCGAGGGGATCGCCAAAGGTCACATATGTGAATACGAGTCGTAAACCGCACCGAATTATCATATTTCCTTGAGCACGACAGCCGCTTAAGGGGAATGTTATAACCGGTCGTTATAGCATGCATGAGAAGTTGATTCCGGTGCACAGAGAGTGTTTCGCTGTCGATTTCTTTGAGACAGCATATATGCCCAGAGCGGCGTGATGCATTTGCCTCGAAGCCTTATTTGCGTAGGTCTGGTGGATATTCATTATCAGTGCCGGTGCAGATTCTGGCTACGTCCACCGACCGCTGTTTCCTAGGCAACACCGAAGGCCGGTCGGGGCCAATAGACACGTCGACCCACTTCGCCTCAATCCTCAAAACAAATTAAAATTTTTGAAATCCAGCGCCGTTATGCGGCACTGAAATCGTAATTCGGCGGGTGGGTTTAAATCCGAGTCCGATTAAAGCCCGAACATTTTTCAAAGGTCGGTGCTTGCTGGTTAGTAGGCACTGATTAAGTGTGCTTAAGGACCATTTCGAATTTCCATTGGAACTTTGCGTGAACTGGGTTGAAGGCGAATAATCAGTTGGTTTTCGGGCTGTTCCTAACGTGCAGTTAAGTTGGTGCGTTCATGTAAACTTTCATAACATCGAAGCAGAGATCGAAAAAAATATAGAAATAAAAGTGTCGGAGACAAGAGCTTTTGTAATATGTTCACTAAGCATGTCGCAGGCACGCATAGAATTGAAATCGTCTTTCGAGTAAGGGCAAAGGCACGTTTTACACGAAGGTTTTTCTAACGTTATATAACGGCGCAGTTGATTCCACCTTTGATTACAACGGCCGTTCATTGTTAATAAAAATTAGAATGGCATAAACGTTTGCAACCAAAAATATTTGGCCTTCGTATCTTCGTTTAGGTTGCCCCCGGCATATTTTCGTTAACTATGAAAAATTCAAACGCTGGCGACGTAAGACACCTCGAGGAAAAGTAACCGTTGATAATTTTCTCGAAGCCAGCCTTTCATGAAAGGCTTGGACGCGGGACCAGGTCTATGAACGGATCAAGTTACCGTAAGTGAATATGGACAGCATTATATATCCAAGACATCGATAGAAGGAACAACTCTGCAGCCATCATTTATTTCAGAGCAGACTGCATGCACTTGTTTGCGTACTGCACGATTCACGAGACTGAAAGCGTGGCTGTTAAACCTTAACAACCAGAGTCAAGGTCTGTCAAAAATACAGATCAAGGACTGGGCTCCCACGGACGTACAAAAAAGGTTCTTACGTTAGAAATGTTCGTAAGAGCAGATGCTAGCCAATCATGATGCAAGAACCTTTCTTGTGGATGCCAGCCCTGATCTCCAGCGCGCATCATATAGCTTCCTTGATGGGAATCGCTTCTCAGCAGAAGCGGTACTCGAGGAGACGCTCAGGGACTGGAGCAACTGGTGTGTCTGCCAGGACATTCAGCATTAAATTCAGCGAACGTGTCGGTTCGCACAAACGAAATACACAGTTTCTGCGTTCGCCGCGATTAGACGCAATGAATGCAATCGTCAAACGCAAGGAATGTGAGACCGAACGGGCCTAAAGGATTTTTATAATCGAAAGGTTCACGTGACTGCCCGCATTCGCGTGGCGAACCGTTCGAATAAAGGTTGTACCCTTCGTGACAATCGCAGCGTAGTGCAGGTCACAGTAGTCGGAGCCTCATCTCGACGGAGAAGGAATGGCAAAGGGCAATTCGGAAGGTCAACATTTCTTAAGAATTGGGAAAAGTAAAGATTACGATCGGTCCGTTCTGAAGGAGTGTAGATTCTTTTCGCTTTATGGACAGCGAAAACCACCGCTATATACAGGTGGGTTTCAAGCAAGGGAAGAAAGAAAGAAAACACAGGGGGAATGCGCACAGAATGTCGAATTCCCAAGGTGAAAGCAGACGTCGGCACAGGAAATGAAACTCTCCGCAGACAAGGCTGTCCTTCAATGCGAAGGTCGATCGAACTTCCAAGCTGAGTGGTTTCTGGAACCAAAATATTGCTTCCATACGGAAGCAATATTGAATTTCAAAAACCATTTGTAGTGCACAAAGAGCTTAAGCCTATCTTCACCGACTTTCTCACAGTCTGTGTGACACTTTTATCCTGCCGTGTTGGACACAGTGCGTACGATTTTGCGAATTTTAGTAGACGGTGGGGATCAGAAGTTTACGACACACTCTATATTATCATGCTGCACCTTAATGACTTGTTGGAGAAGCGAAAGAACTCGCGTAAATGAATGTCCAGATAAAAAAGATCGCGTACTAGGTGACTGTAGGAAGAGCAAGCGGTAAGTACGTGTATTTGCTCAGTACGAGATTAATGTGCAGGTCGGTGGGTGTACGGGACAGGGCCCTTGCAGAAACACGATTACATGTTTGCTGTGCGTCCTTATTGGCAGAGCAAAGCGCGGCAGAAGTGACGTGGACGATATGAATGCTTCGGAGGAGGAAAACGAGGGGGGAGGCGGTCATCGAGTGCGCGGGACTTGCGAGAATTGACACGTGAGGCAGAGAGGGAGCAGAGGGAACGCGATTCCACGGCTGAACCCGAATCGATAACGTCTTCTGATTAATAACCGAAAATCCGGGCCTCTTCTTCCGAGTCAGCGCACACAGACGGAGCGTACCTCTCTTTATTCAGACTGGCGAGCGAAACGGGCCGCAATTACGGCACTTGCGTCACGGCAACGTTGCGATGGAAGACGGCATTCGATCTACTCCGACGCGCTTTGGCTGATGACGTGCGCTTCCCTTTTTCTTTCTTTTTCGTTCCACAGAGTTGCACAGAGCTGCGCGACAGGGTGCTCCAAATCGTGCTCTCTTGATAATCGTGTGATGCGGCGTCTTGAAGGAGGCTATGTTAATACGTTACGTCTTAGCTACTCGCTGCTGTGGCCACGTCGTCCTGCAGCTGAGGGAGATGTCGCCGTTTGGATTATCGGCTAGTGGCTGCCTAATGCTAATGGAAACGGCCTAATTCTAATGGATAAGTGTGCCTGGAGTACTTATGCTTATGTACATACTGGTGAACACCAGATTATCAAAAGTAACATTGAGCAGGGCACTGCGGCGTCTCTCATAGCCTATTGTGTAACTATCAAGTCTGAGAGTAAATAAATAAATAAATTCATTCATTCATTCATTCATTCATTCATTCATTCATTCAATCAATCAATCAATCAATCAATCAATCAATCAATCAATCAATCAATCAATCAATCAATCAATCAATCAATCAATCAATCAATCAAATTCTCGGCGATTCTGTCAATAATACGTACTGCTGCGGCGTAGTAGTAGTAACGGATGTTATTTTAGTTTAAAACGGCTTTCGCAACCTTTCCACTCGAACATGCCTAAAGACCCCCAGCTTTAACGAATGCAGGGAATAAGTAGACGACATTGGAGATCGCTCACTAAAAGGGAAATTTGTGTTTTCCCGCAATACATCTGTATTTCAAACAGCGCCTCTTTAAGTCGATGTAAACATTTAACTAGCTTCTTCAATTACTGCTATTTTCTTTTATAAACTGTCACGTAATTGGATTCAGTCTTATCTGCGGACAAATACTGCACAATACGGTGGATACAATAAGCACTCAACGACATATGCGGCCCATTATACGGACTAGTCCACAGGCAGTACAGGCTGCGTAAACGCAGTAATAATGAACATAATGCCACAGTGTGTATTTTGTGCGCACGCAATCGATGTGAGCGGAAACACCGAATTTGTTTTCAACAGAATATTGCACGTGCTGTGCGCATTCGAATGTCCCATTTTAACGTGGAGCAGGTACATCTATCCCTATAACGTGTAATTGCATCGAGAAACTTTGTGCTTGGAATGTGTGATTAGCCACTGCAGCGTTATGAAGGCATTTTTTATGTTCCCTTTCATACTGCTCGAGGGGATACGTCATTGACGGCCCGGGTGCAATCGGTCATCCCTGTTTGAGGGGGTTTCGCAAGTGGGTTGCGAAAGGAGTATATTGCTGCGTTGACAATTCCAGTAGATAAAGAAAGATGTACTATGTTAAAGAAGTTCCAAGGCTGCATCCTGTGCAGGCTGCTCTAATCCTTCAGCCCGCTACGTTGACGAAAACAGTTAGGGGAAAATACTATTTACGAGAAATAATGGCGAGTACAGCGGAGATTTTTTTTACAATTGGGGAAAAAAAGGAAGGAAAGGCGTCGAAACGACACCAATCATAGTTTAATGAAAGATTCTCCTGCAGACCAGCGTTCCAACTTTGAGGTGCTCTCGACGCAGAGAGAGTGTTTAGTCTTTCCATGTAAGAGTGGATGCACATATCGCGCTTTTATGACACCGGTTATTGCACCGTGGACGTAGCGAATCTTTCCAGAATGGCTCGCAGTATGACACGCTGTGCGTGCCCTCTTATACAGTGTTTCTTCTTTCTTTTTTGCTTTCTTGGAAGCGTGGGGTCTGCGAAACGTGCGCCGCGCACATGTATTCTTTGGGAGAATTTTTGACGCGAAAGCATCAAATGGCCCACTGAGCGAGAAAGCCGGCGTCTGTAGCAGAGAAACGGCACCTAAATTCCGACTGGCTGCGACGACACGGCACGTGCGCGCTTCGACGGAGCCGAGCGAGCGGGAGGAGGGACCACCCGCTGCCTCGTTCCCGCGCCCGGTGTTGCGTGAGGGGAGAGCGCATGGCCGAGACGCCCCGTAGCCATCGCTCTTGGAAGCCTGCGTTATCCGCGCGCTCCTTGGCCGCGCAAGCTCTGCGTTCCAACTTTGCCTCGGTAATCGCTATAAAGCAATTACTGTACAGAGAAAGAAAAACAGAATAAATTCGAAAGGAAAAACGTTGGCGACAGTGGGTTTCGAACCCACGACTCCACGCTCAGTAGCCAAGTGTCTCACCCACTGGATTTAGCCTGTGCACGCTGCATTATGACTCGCATCATGCTAATTGGAACGAAATTTCAATTGCCAAGCCCGCGGTGATGAAAGCGGTGACGTCAAAATCACCACCGCTTACTCGGGAGCGTCCTCCATTAGATTCCATAGCAGTCGGGCAAGGTAGCACGACGTCACGGATTGAAATGCGCAGTCCATGTGCTGTCTATAGGAGGCGTTGGCCAAGCGCCTCAACACGCTCGCTTGCCCGCGAGGAGTTCGAAACTCGACGGAGTTCACAGCGGTGTTCAATAGGACATTAATGATTTCGTATTCACAACTCATAGGAAGTGCTTAGGGTTTCACGGATTTTCTTTAAAGGTCACTTCAGCTTTTCCCGTCACCATTTGGCTCGTTACTAATATTTTTTTTCAACATTTTCACAATTTTAACTTAAAATAAGTCTTTGTTTTGTTTTACTTTGACAAAACATAAGAGCTACAAAGGTCAAACAGATAAGACTACTCACAGCCCTCCCCCCCGCACGCGATAAAATAGAGGAAACGAATAAATAAAGACACACTACAATTAAAGAGGTCAGGCCTCCGAATTTCAGATGACAGCGTTGTTCAGCGCCAGCGAAGGTAACGAATCTCAGCTTCTACAGCTGGCGCAACAAACGAGAGCCGAACTACCCGCAGTTCAGAGTAGCGGATGCCACCTGCAGAGAAAACGCATACTCAGCCGACAGAGTACGAGCTCCCTAATGACACCGATGCATCAGTCCAGCTCGGCGCATGCTGCCAGCTTTGCGACACACGTTCGCGCGCATCCCTCCGAAGAGCACCTCGGGAAGGACTCGGCGCTGCCACGTATTGCGCCGTCTGTGCTTCGAAAGCTCCTATCTCCGTGACCACGACACAACAGGACAACACACCAGATGGGCTTCGTAAATCGATTGTGTATCTTCGTCTGACCCTTCTTTACTTTTTGGATCTTCTTCTCTCGAAGCAAGTATTTTCGAATGTTATTCGCGTTAAAAGTCTTCTTTCTTTCCAAGTTGTTGTTTTTTCTGCTTGTTCTCGCTGTTGTTTCTCGTTTTTCGAGCAAAACGCGACTCCAGGGAATGCACTGATAGGTTCATCCTCACAACCTGTACCCCACGGCGCAGCGTGGATGCTGATTTATGAGGCACTCTCTCTCACATCCCACCCTCTTTTTATCTCTATTTGATCGCAATGCGTGCGTGCCGTAAGATTACAACATGCTCTTCTCGGTCGACGATCCTTGGGGAGGGGTCGCCCACGTTTCCTGCGAAGGTGACGCCACGCGTTTCTGCGTGTCTTTCGTCGGCTGGGTAGGGGTTGATTCCTTTCTTTTTCTTTTTTTTTTGACACCTATTATCTCTTGCTGCCTGAAGGGTTCGCCGCAATGCCTCCTTTTCTCTCTCTCTCTCTCTCTCTTTCAACTCGGAAGGGCCAGTCTTGAATCATCATTTCGCTGACTCCCATTACGTGTTTCACACATAGTTCGTGGCGTTGGAGGCTCTACTTTATGATTTTCAGTGAATAACAAGGTGGAATGCCAGCGACATCCCCCGGCATATTTCATCCTCGCCGTTTTCTTTGAATCAAGCCTGACAACGATAAACCAAACAAATTGATATGCAAAAAGAAAAATTTGGCGGGTGTTATTTATTTATTTATTTATTTATTTATTTATTTAAAACCTATCGCGTCTTGTTTCTTTTTCATATCATCACTGCACCATGCTTACCATGCGTGTTCATTTGTACTTCCGCAGTTCGCACTCCCTGTTTATCATTGTTGTGTGGACGAGCAGTGTACAGGAAAGAGCGTAGCATTGATATGTTATTAAGGTTAGCCTAGACCAGGTTGTGGTCTAAATGAGACGCCAGTTATTCCTTTGCTTCAACGTGTGATCGAAAAAAAAAAGAACGAGCGCTGGAAAAAGAATAAAGCCTGTGAGATATGCAAAAGCAGACGATGAAGGTATAGCGTCAACAAGCAGTTTATAAAATGAATTCCGACGTCGTTGCCGCGCTAAATCAAATCATACGAAGCCACCGCGCTTCTCTTTCTTCGGTGCCATATTGAACGAACCAAGTCTAGCGAATATTACGGAATGTCTTCGGGGCCTTAAGGCCGAAACACACGTACGCTCACCGGCGCGCGCCTTGCGTTTGCCGCGCCTCGCGAGGAATGGCGGGTTGAAGTCACAAGACGCGCGTGAGCGCGCGTCCACTTGGCCTACATTTATTTTCGCCTTTGGCAGACATCGTTTCGTATTTCAGAGCACCGTTATTTGTCTGGAGAAGGTGTGCTCGCTCGCGCCGCGCTTCGACGCGTACGATCGGTCCTGCACCATCTGCGCATGCGTGAGGCGCGTGGGCGCGAAGCTTTCGAGATTTTGGCCTTCACATGTATGCGAAAGAGAAACGCACTTTATTCAGCCGCATGTCGTCAGCCACGTGTTGTCGAGCTATCGGACACACATGCGCCAACCGTACGTGCAGCGTTAGAAGGCCTCCCTCTGGAGGACTTCTAACGCGTCGTCTACGCAGACCTTCTAACGCGTCTCCACGAGCAGTGCGCTTCGTGCATTGTAGGAAACTCTATGGCTTCGTGGAAAGAGCGGCGAAGCCACGCGAACGCGCCATAACGCTCCGCTCAGTTGGCCACTCTGCCGCAGCTATAGGGTCGCGTTCTGGCTTTGCCCTGTACTGGCCCGAGTATTGTGCGCGCACACATCATCGTTCCTGCATGGGCAGCTGCGTGCAATGCACACCGTGGTGCATGCACTGGTCCGAGTGGAACGGACAGTAAGCGTCAATCTTAAATGCGTCCTTTAGGCGCTGTCAAACGCCGGCGATTTTACTTCGCTCTCATACAGAGCACCATCGATGGGCGACGCTTGCAGAGCCGCTGGCAGCGCACCTCGACACGGCAGCATTCCGAGACGCCTTCAGGGCCACGCCAGATTTCGCTATCGCTTTCAGCACCCTGCCTTCGGGCAATACTGCCTTTTTTTTTATTCTGCGGCACGATGCAGTGTGTACGTAACACACGTAATATTACCGTAGTGCTATGCCAAAAGTTAAAAAGTTGACGAAAGAAAGAAGAGCGACGGTAATTATTTAAAAATTCGGGGGCAATATAGCAGTAAATGCGAGAGAAATGGGTTAGCTATACGTCGCACCTCTTTGAGGGGTCCGGATGCATGATTTAAATTGCGTTCACCACATTGCACATGCAGTGCTGTTCAGTGGTCTCACACGACGCACACGCACGCACGCACGCATACACACACACGTACACCCGGCTACAAAAGTTTACGGACCACGGAATCTCAGAAAATGTTCAATTCCCGAGCAGCCTCTAGCAGTAGCCTGAAGAACTGCATACGACAATGTTATTAACGTATCCTAGTCGAGGGCCGAAATGCAAATACCAGGCTGCGTTGTGATGTTGCGGAGATAATCCACTTTTTCTCATATGTCATGGTCCGTAATATTTTGCGGCCGGGTATATATATATATATATATATATATATTATATATAAAGAGAGAAAGAAAGACGAACGTTATATAGCATGTTTTAAGTGACGTTTCGACCGGAGGAGCACCCTTCGTCGGAGCGAATGCAAGTGCAGTCGCGTCACAGTTATATATCTAGACACCAGACAATTAATACTTTGTCCCACACGGACATGCGCATAATCAAGCCTCATTGATTATGTTTGATTGATTGTGCTGATTGAATATGAATGGGATTGATTATACGTATGTTCGTGTCGGACAAAGTGATACGTGTCTCGCGTCTAGACATATAACTGTGACCCGACAACACTTGCATTCACTCCGACGAAGGCCGGTCCTCCGGCTGAAACGTCAGTTAAAGCATGTGCTGTAAGTTCGTCCTTTTGTTTTCTTTTTTCGAACGCTATACGTACCTTCGAGTCTGGCACGCAACCCATCGTCTGATATATTTAAAAAAAATGTGTCCAGGTATGGTTTCTCACTTCGCACTGAGAGAGAGAAGGGGAACAGAAACATGAAAAAAAAAAAGAAATGGAAGACGACTGCGTCAATAGCGAATTTTCTTCCTTTGGACGTTGAATTATTAATTGCCTTACGCCCGGCTCTCGAGTAAGTGAGGTGTCCTATTTTACAAACATATTATTGTGCGAATGCTTCACCGGAATTCGGAACTATCCATGATTGTGGACTGCACTTGGACTTTCTGGTGCGCTACGTCGTTGAGCCGAGCCATGCCGCAATTGTGTCAGCGCCAGAATCAGCCGCTACGGAGCAGCTGATTCCGGTGGTAAGAATAATAGGAATGCGGATGAAAACGGAGGGAGAGGAATCTTCGCGCAAGAGCAGCCGGAACGTGTATCAGCGTCAGTAGGACAGCCGTGCGTCATAGTCTCGATTATTTTGTCCGAAGCTCGAAGTACGTGGAAAAAACTGCACTTATCGAGTCGACGGGAAGCTTTAGAAATAAAGGACAGAGTGTTAGGGGCTGCTGTCAACCAGGCGTACGAAAGATTACAACAAACGCGCAAATGTGTTTGGGTCGTGGGGCGCGCATTTATTGCTAAAGCTCCTAAATGGTACAACTTATAAATAGCGCCCCAGAACTTCCCAATAGGAAGTTTCTAAAATAACGTCCCGAAGCCGCTTTGCGCACCCAAAGGACTTACTCCGCTTAAGCAGCTTTTTTCGTCTCTTTACATGCTGGTTGCGTTATTTTGTATAGTTGGGTGATGGCGTTCATAATTTTGGGTTCTCTACTTCTAAAGCCACCTAATGTCTCCGCAACGACACGAACAAACACTCCAATAACTTCTGCGACCTCTCGATTCGTGCCTTCGCATCAGCGACAGCACTTTGGTAAACATTCTTCTTTTGCCACGCGCTCAATACGCGGCTTTATTGGGGTCCAAAGCAATCGCACTGAGTTGCCCATTAATGGCGTTGGCTGCTACTCGTTCACTTAGTGTGTCCCGAGTCTGATGGCGGAAAGCTAACAAATTAGCGTCGCGTTTAGCCGGCTTCGTGTGCACATCCTCTTCGACCCATTTGCTGCTTGTCTTCTCTTATTCGCGTCCCCCTTAAACGTGGAAGGAAGGTCGTTAATACTAATTAAACGAGCGAGTACTTACTTTTCTGCTGGTGCTCAATTTGGGGTGCGTGTGATCAGCTTCTGTCCTCCAAGCGAAGTACTTTTGAAGAGACACTTTCGCCTCCCCGTCCCTCTCACCCTCCCTTCTTCTCTCCCTGACCCACGTGTGCACACACACACGCACGCACGCACAGACACTGTCTTTTGCAATTTTCGCTGCATGTTTGTTAGATTTCTCATTTGTTACGTAGAAACCCTGAACACCTGTAGAAGTTGTCGTATCTTATCTGTTTACACCGCCAAATTGCTTTGGACATCGGTTACAATTTATGATCGATAGCGCAGATGCTAGCGGTGGTGATAGCATCAGCGCTCTTAGCCTGCAGGCGATGCCTGCCATTCGCCGCGGAGGCTTATAGTGGCTATTGTGTTACGCCGCTAAGCACGAGGTCGCGTGATCGAATCTCGGTCGCGGAGGCCGCGTTTCGGTCGAGGCGAAGTGCAAGAAAGCACGTGTCCTGTGCACTGCATGGGGCACGTTAATGATCCACTGGGGGTCGAAATTAATCCGGAGTTCCCAAACTACGCCGTGACACATGATCAAATCGTGGGTTTGGCACGTGAAGACCCCCCCTATTCAAGGCAATGCCTGCAATTTGTTTGCCTCAGCGCTACCTATATCGCGACACAACCTGCGTTACTTGTCCAACAGTGCATCTCTTCATAGCGAAACTTCCTTTGCGAACACTTCCGGACTTTGCTGATCGAGGCTGCTGCTCACGCTGCTTTCTTACAATTAGGAACAAAGACTTAATAGCGCGCACTCATATAATAGCACTCCTATTGCTCATCTTACGGATCGGCTTATTATGTAGTCCCATCTGCACTGCTTCTGCAGATGGCCGGCTCTGCTCTATACGGAATTACGCACAAACCGCGTCCAAAATATCCTTTCTGCAACAAATATGTGCCTTAAAGCACGTAATTATTTCTTTTAACCAAGCCGTCTATGTCTTGTTTTGCGGGGTTGGACACGCGTGCTATAGGTTCGTTTCTTGCCGAGTAAAGTGAAACGATCCCGGAAAAAGTGGAATCCATGTTCATGTGGATAGCGGCGTGGGTGCCTCTGTATCTTACCGGTCAGGCACGTATAATCACTCTGCGTGGAAGACGAACAGTTGTATAGTCAGGGCAAATCAACCAAAGTTATTCCAACAACAAGGAGGCGGTCTTCACCGACGCAGCCCGTTATCGAGACAGGAAGAGTTTCGTGGCGGCAGTTACTAGCCACCGAGGCAACACCACCACAGAAGCGTCGCCGTTAACACGGCACATGCCGAAGCGGCAGAGGAACCAACCATAGCACTGGCCCTCACACAAACGAAAGCCACATACGTGATCTGCGATTCGCAAACGGCAATTCGCAATTTTGCTAATGGGCGCATCTTGCAAGACGCGTATCTCATACTCCAGCGACATCCCATACACCAGGGAGAGGCCGATTTCGATAATCGAAGGCATTTGCTATGGATCCTGGCACACACTGGATTGAGCACCCCCAACAAAGCAGCTCATCGCGTTGCTCGAGGCCTCACTCACCGAGCATCATCGGAGGAAGAGCTCTCGCGGGGTACTGCAAACGTCTGGGCGTGGGAGGTTCGTATGACCAGGTTCCACGACATCACGACACGCTACCAGTTACAAAGACGCGTA
The DNA here is from genome assembly GCF_050947875.1 of Dermacentor variabilis. Classification (NCBI taxonomy): domain Eukaryota; kingdom Metazoa; phylum Arthropoda; class Arachnida; order Ixodida; family Ixodidae; genus Dermacentor; species Dermacentor variabilis. The sequence goes on along the minus strand of NC_134569.1, from coordinate 59,275,116 downwards.
AACCCATTCCCTCACGCTAGGTTAGACAGGACGCAAGCAGTACGCTTCAGACAATCACAAACGGATTCTTACAGAAACCCTAGGCTCATGCACGCCATGTGTCCAGACATGTACACTACAAACAGATGTACATCGTGTGGCGAGGTTGCCACACTTAATCAAATGTTATGGAAGTGTCAGGACTTGAACAAGTCGGGCAGTGCCGACCCCTCCGCCTCTTTCACCGCCAGCCTCCGCTCGCGCTGGAAGACCGCACTGCTCAGCACGAATCTGACAGCACAACTCTGGGCCGTCCAGCGAGCCGAGGAAGCCGCTTCGAGACAAGGTCTCGGAACCGCGCCCGCGGCGGGTGCCCAGACCCACTAAAAAGACGCCGGACTCGAATCTCATTGATTTGAAAATAAAGTTTACGTTCTTCTCCATCCGAACATCTATATTCCTCTGTGGCATAAACCAGGTGGCCAATTGACCGACTATACTTGTGTGCAGCAGCAGACAGTTTTTGTGAGCGCGAAATCTTTAACGACACGTCGTGGTAGCCCAATAGCTATGTGTTGCGCTGGCGAGCAAGAGGTCGCAGGTTCGACTCCCGGCGGCGGCCGCACTCCAATTATGGCCGGTATGCAAAAACGCTCGTGCATCGTGCTTCGGGTGCTCGTTAAATAACCCCAGCTGGTAAAAATTGATCCGAAGGCCTCCATTACGGCGTCCCACACATTCCACTGAGTAGTTTTGTGACGTTATACACCATAATTGTAAAACTTTCTAACGCGCAATACAGGACCATGCTGCATGCATTTGCGCATGATTAACCAACCAGCGTGGCAGGAAATGGTGGTGCAATAGTTGCAAGAAATAGCCATGAGACTTCGCTTGCAGCCAGCCCGCCATCCATGATTTGGCTCTTATTTGCATCGTTCTGGATAAATGGGTACAAAGAACGGGAAACACGAGGTGATGTGTTTGTGCACTCGGAAGCGCGCGCGATTCATCCTATTGTATAAGTATAGCGTCCATCCTTCGGGAGCTGTTGACGTGCCTTGAGTCCGCGAAACAAGTAGTCCATCACGCCAGCAATACCTGCCCTTCTGTGTTGTAAGGAAGCATACGTCCGGCTTATCGAGTATTTCCTGAGCTATAGGCCCACCCATGGGTGAGGCGAGCACTTTCAGAAGTAACAGATGCGGGACGAAACGACCAATAAAAGCAAGGATGTGCGTATGCTGTAACCGAGGGTTTTTGTAAGCCCACCGCACTAGTCGATAAAGGTAATGTGCGTTCTGCGTGTAATTGTTACCACATTTTACCTTCTGATAAGGTAATACAGTACTGCATTTATTTTTAAGCACTACATGTACATTACTTGTAGCGTTTTCATGTCCTGCGTTTCTTTTTGAGATCTAAATGACAATAAACGAAGATTTAATCTTATTAGCCCGGGGATGGCTACTCGTTATCACGTAGAAGTGGTGGGAAAGCTGGTACAAAGATCATCGACGACGGTTGTCAGTGCAAGCGAAGAACCGAACGCTTCTAGGAAGGTATATTCCCTTCATTAAAGAAATGATGCACTCGAAGACGTATATTCGTTGGGGGGATATTCAGACAGCGCTTCTTGTTTCCTTGCCTAAAGTCGTAGATAACAGAGACCTTGTTCAGAAAATCATGCACGAGGAATCCCGAAAAAAATTTAAACGAGGTTCCCATATGATCTGAGATATACAAGAGCACGGAACGAACACTGAATCAAGACAGTCGTGTCTGCAGGCGCCCGCTATTACTTCACGTAGCCAGAGGCATTGAGTCATTAGGGAGCTTTCGAAATAGTGGATCTTTATTGGCCGGGTGTACAAAAAAGCGAAAAAGCGTACAAAGGAGTTCGCTTCTTTATGTTATCAAAGACACTTGGCGAGGCTATCTTTTAAAATCAATCAATCAATAAATCAATCAATCAATCAATCAATCAATCAATCAATCAATCAATCAGTCAATCAATCAATCAAAAAGTGCCACGCGGCCCATGCAAAACAGTCATGACGAAACTGCCACCGTGTAACTTTCGGAGAGTTCAGAAAGTGTGGTTAAGTACGAGCACGAAAGTTGGCGACATGGCTCGTATTTATTGCAGCACGTCCTCAGAATTCCTGAAAGCAGCGCAAACATCATTTACTCTCACCCCGCGTTCCAGCAAAGCTGAGTGCCGAGATGTGAATGCCCCGTTATTTACGGGCACCGCTATACATCGTTTCCGTGCTCGACCTCACCCAAAGATAGCAAGCGCCGGCGGCGATGCGAACCGCGATTGCGCTGAGGTCAGAAGCGTGCCCTCGCCGCGTCGAGCAGTAACCCTTTAAAGAATGCAGATGAAGTTCGCAGCCTTCGAGGAACCGAGGCGATGAAAGTCTAATTAAATCGCCGGTGATGCAGATGTCTGTCGCAGGGAGCCTTTTGTGCGAAACCATGGTGTACAGGGTCGGCGTACTTAAACTGTTCCTCGCGAAGATACAGGCTACATTGGTTAAGTAAGTGGTGCCGTTCCTTGATTAGCATAAAAAAATAATCATTATATTGCAAAGAGCAGAGTGTCACTGTTTCGCACTGAACGCCGAGTACGCTACCTAGAAATCTCCATCTTTCTCCATTATATACGACACGCCGATCCCACCGCGAAAATACGAGAGAAACATACAGCAGAAGTGTCACACACCAGAGCACGCGAAAAAAAAAAAAAAGCGTGAGGTCTTTTGAAACCGGAAGATCTGATGTTTCGTAAGATCCCCTAGTGAGCGCTACTGCGAGTGGTTTCGTTTTATTTGTATTCTTGAAATCATATTTGCGGCCACATTGTCCTTCGCCACGAATATGACATCCTCGGAATCCTGACGAGGTGTTTGTTCTCTCCGTTAGGAAGCGTTATTATTGGTTGGACAGAGGAAGAGAAAGAAGAGAAAGAAAGAGAAATGTTTACGGTATCGAAAGGCAGTTCTGGTTGGTACGGCGGAAGGGGGTAAGAAGATAAAAAGAGATGGAGAGCGTAACAGGACGGAAATAAAATAATTAGACGACCGCAAACGAGGCAAACAAGAGAAGAAGAAAGCGCAGCGATGTGTATTGATCGCAATGAAAACAGTTTAGAAGTGCTCCGAGTTCTCCTCGGCGAGCAACAGGACTACTAAGTTTAAAGGTAACAATATACCTAAGATCGCTGATGCAATATGTCTTTTTCCTGATAGCATTGTGTTTTATAAGAGCTGCGTTACGTAACTGGACTGCGTTTTATGTATTTGGGAGGATAGACTTCACGTAATTAAAGGCCAAAAGGAAAGGTAAGCTTTACTCAACGCAGTAACTAACAATGGCATTACAAGCCTAATCTTTTTATATGATCCAAAGACTTTCTTTGTTAGTGTTTAGTTATCGCGGTAATTTCGTTATCGACTTGTTTTGAAAGTGTTTTATAATTTCACTGCTGTTAGTTATTGTATTTTCTAGCTATAATCTTGAGATAACCAGGCATTTAATTCAGTGACCAACTGTCCATATTTCACAGCTCATATAGAAACCGAAGACCATATACACTGTAACATCGTTATCAGCCTATATATTAAACTGCAGATACTTGGCGTCCTTCACGGGGTCCTTAATTACCGTACCATCGGACAAATTACCTTTTCATCGTCGGCATGCAGTAGCCATTTAAAACATTATTGCGTATTTAGAACTGCTCTACGTGATCGCTGAACTAACCCAGCCTATTAGTACTCAGAAAAGTACGAATGATTGCCATTCTACCGCCCGTAGGGTTTAGGTCGTAGCTATTTGTATTCGAGGCATTTTTGGATGGTAATAAACAGCTCTCCCATGTACTACCATATGCTGAATATCAGGAATACCCAGTGTACATGTGTCTGTTAGGGGAGGCTAGTTATTCTCTATTGACAGAAACATTATCATAATACTAGAGCGGGAGCGTTGAAACCATTTCGATATAGACACACATGGTAACGGCAACGAGGCCATGTGTCCGAGCTAACGAGGGACAGGTTGTAAAAAAAGAAAATGAAAATATTGACTTTATTTACCCTGAGTGCTTTGTCTCCATAATTTATTTCTTCTTTTTCTTCAAATAACGTATATAAAGGAAAATACGAGCAATGAAATCTCCTAGACACAAGCTCATTTCAACTATGACTAAATGTAAAGAAAGAAAGAAAGAAAAAGAAAAAAAAGAGAAAAAAGAAAGCAAGACAGTTTCTTTTTAATAACTCGGGAAATATAAAGCGCAGCAATTTTTTCGCGCGGTGTTTGTTGGAGGGAAGATTGTTAGGAGCGAGAGCGAGAAATATCTTTTCAACAAGTAAAACAAAACAATGTTTGTGGACGTGGCGCCTCCCTCCGGTGAAGCGGAAAGACTGGGCTTATCTTCCTCCTCTTACCGATCGTGACTTTACCATTGGGCTCTACTGAAACACCTTTTTATTGCGAAAGCAATACTGCTCGCACTTTCGGCCCATCGGTGGTCGTGGCGCCTCCTTACACAGCTGCGCGTCACGTGACCGTGTGACGTCCCGCCCGACCGAGAGACGGGGCCCCAGCTCGCGGCATCGATGGTGGAGGCGAAGCCTTGCGCGCCACTGCTGCGGCGCTACCGAGAGAGGGCGCTTGCTGGTGTCCACATGTCCACACCATCAGCCTAACCAAGGCGCAGCCAAGGGTATTGCTTTCGCAATCTTCCAGGCTTAACCAAGCTAAGCCTTCAGCCAATTTTTTTTAACTTCTTACTGTTCGACTTGTTCGGCTTCTTTTTTTTTTAAATTTATATTTGGACTACTCCATTAATAGGCCTCACGTTGTTCTTCAAGAAAACAAGACGACGTTAACGCCATCTAGTAAACATGAAAAGAAGCCATGCTCTAGAAGAAGAGCAATTATGACGAAACAGATGCGCCCAATCGTCGTCATCGTTGGCATTACATGCAGAAAAACAAAACCTATGTTTGGACCATCTCCGCAACTGGGGAGGCGACGAGTTCGAAGGCAAAGAAGGTGCGGACGCCTGCTCTATCCAGTGCGCAGCTGTTGCGCAAGCATTATTCACTCGTGGGAGCAGCTGGCGTGATCGCGCCGTCTAGGATTAGCATTCTCTACTGTCTTAGCATCGGCAGAGTGGCATTGATAATGTCTAATACAAAAAAAAAAGAAGAGGCTGTGAGATAGAATCCTGGACTGCCAAGCCGTTGGTCGTAAGTTCCAATTTTCGTGGCACAATAACAATTTTTCTTACTTTGTAATTTTCTAGCAACAGATTTTGGGAGTCCGGTGAAGGCGATTACCGGCGGACATCAATATGACAAGGGGAGTGAACCAATACCAGCTATCGCTGTAAATAATAAAGAAACAAGCAACCTGATGGTCTACAGCATGTGACCAGCGATATATAACGATAAATCTATTTTTTATACTTATTTCTTTTACCTGTTGCATGACATCATTTTGTGAGATGCAGGTCATATTTCACTTCGTTGGTCATTGATGATGAAGGAGAGGAAGTGGGGGGGGGGGGTTACAACACTAAAGGAGCTAAACAATTTCGCCAGAACCATTTCGAAAATTTAATATATTCCTCCACATAGTATATACGTGTCTTTGTATATAATCCACTTCTATACGGGCTCATTTATGCAGCGCCTCGGTATGCAGTACGCTCTCTTGGTTAATCATTTTTTTTTCTGCCAGTCTAAATACACGGAGAACTGAAAACCGTCGACGAGCGAGCCCCACGTTTCGAAATGAATTCTGAAAGGAATTATTTCGCGCTGTTTTCAGTGGTTAATCATGGGGACTGTGCAACGTCATGGCGAGAGTAGTTGTATTGTTTTTTTGTCGTTGTTGTTGTTGAACAAATCGTATAACGGAGAATCAAAACCGCAGTAACTTCAGACGTGACCGACCTCAAGCAGACAATGTGCGCGCGTGTAACAGAATAATAAATAAAGCACTAGCTAAAGCTTTGAATTCTCAAACCGATCAGAACTTATCTTGCACCTGATATTTGGAGAAGAGAATACGGCTCGATTGATTCTGCACAGGCACATTAATTTTTATGGTCCAATATATGAACTGCGACTTGCATAGACTGTAAATTCTCTATTTATTAGGGTAGTTTCATTTTCTCCCCACAGTTCTAACATATACCTTCTTCGCGCTAGCTTCATTTGCGAGGACTTCGTGTGCTTACTCCTCAGGTTTTATTCAGCTGTGCTAATTAAACTTCGTTTGCTGAATAACGTCCGCACATTATTTCATGAAGCTGCAGCTGTTTGCGCAAACTGCGAATGGATTGCTTATATTAAATTGCATTAAAATGCGCGAGATATATTTTATGACAATAATGATCTACGCTTGGAATCCCGAAAGCTGGGGGCCGTTGTCGTGGAGAAATGGACAAGGCGTGGGCTTCCCGAAGTCGGAAGATCACACGAGTGCAAGAATTGCGGGTTCCAGAAATATAGTTATCTTAATTTTTGTCTGTTTTCTCCACTCCGCTTTGCTTTCTTATTTAGGCAGTAATTCGCGGCATCGCTTTTTCTTGAGAAATTAGCTCCGGAGGGATGACAGAACGCGACAGTGGCATCATTTGTGGACATAACAGCGGAAAGGGCCGTGAAACAGCGACGTGCACCTAACCATACTGCCGGCGTCGGAAATTTATGGTTACCCCCATGGCTGCTTAGTGGCTTTGGTGTTGCGCTGCTAAGAACGAGGTCGCGTTGTGAAATCCCGGCCATGGCGGCCGCATTTGGATAGGGCGAAATGCAAAAAAATACCCGTATACTTATATTTAGGTGCATGTTAAAGAACCCCAGGTGGTCGAAATTAATCCGGGGACCCCCACTACGGCGTCCCTCATGATCAGGTTGTGGTTTTATCACGTAAAACCCCATAATTTTATTAATTTTAAAATTTTCGGGCATAAGTAGCGCGAAAACGTTGAATTTCTCAGCTGCTTGTGCTTGCAGCCAGAAAGGCCGTGCAACGTTATGTTGTTGGGATGTACTAGTACCGGCCGGAAATCCGATCAGCGGATTGCGTGCCCAGACTGTGGAATTATTCAGCGTTTTCTCAGATCCCGCGGTTTTCGGCGTTGACTATACGCTTGTCCGTTTTAGGCATAACATGAAGTTGGTTCTAATAGCTACAGTTTTAGCTAGTGTCTATACTCATCACCCTTCATTAAATACTGGATTACGGATGAATTGGAATTCGCTGGAGTAAAGTAGCAGCGTTGAGAGCGGCTTGCGACGCTCAGTTCAATCACAACGCGTTCGAAATTTGTTGTATCGTTTCGGAGTTTTCGCCAAAGGAAAGCAAAGTTTCCTTTGGCGAAAAGGACTGCACGTTAAGGACTGCATGTTAATAATTATGTAGTTTCCGACCCTTTAAGCCAGCAATTGGTTACTTCGAATATGGTCGGTCACTGCGATAATAGCTCTCTGTTCTCTGGTTAAAACTATCTGCCAGAAAATGGCACCGTCAGTGTGGCTTATCAAGTTTACGTCTTCGGTTAGCCGGTATTCCGGAAATTATTGTAAAGTATACGGATGCAGTGAAAACTTTTTTTCAGCACTGTCACGTCTCTGAGCGATCTCAACGTGCTAATCACCGGAACTCGCATCCGGCTGTACACTGGGTGTTTCAGAGAACACTTTCAAAAATGTTTAAGAATTGCCTGTGGCAGATGGCACAATTACTGTCCATCAGCTGGTCAACTCGAAGAGGTGAGCATAACTTGCACAAAAAATTGAAATTTATGATAGACTAATTAACAAAATGCACTAAATAAGTTTTAACTAATTGCCTTATGGCCCACACTGCAACTTAAAAAGTCTAGCTGGGAAGTTCGCAAGGTGGATTCACTCGGAAGGAATTCTCAGTATGGCAGCAGTTTCGAAATATTAATTGTGGCACTTTTTGGAGAAATGCATTGGCGTTCCAGTTGGTTTTGTATTTCAATGCATAAGACGACGTTATGTTAAGAAAGTAAGTGGAACGACAATGCGTTTTTACCGCAAGTTTGACGGAACATATTTTGTAAATGGCGTCACCCACACAATTCTTTTCAAGTGGATATGCTTTGCAGTCTCACCCGCTGGAATTTTTAAATTACAATATGTGCCGTCCGGTAATTAGTCAGAAACTTCATTGGTGAATTGTTGTTAACTAGACGAGCATGCATTTCAACTGTTAGTGCAAGTAGTGTTCACCTCTTCAAGTAGACCAGTTCATGGACTATAACTATTGTTAATTTTTTTTTAAAGTGTTTGCTGAAACATCCCGTAGTTAAAGAGAAAAGAAGAGTGTACGGGCATTTCAGCAGGAAACAGGCTCCAAGATTTCACACAACACGCGAAGTGAAACCAGGGATATCTTTATGACTGACTGTCTCTTCTATGTCCTCCCCGCCCATGGTGATGAAGCGTAAAATAACGAAGGACTTCAAAGAGAAATAAAAAAGTGCAAGCGCAGCACGCGAACTGAGAGAGAGAGAGAAACTTTATTGCAATTGTAAAAATTTGAAGGAGGGGTGGTCGGAGCCTCTCAGTCCAGGGCCCCACTGGCCTCTGCCGCCTGCCTGACCTGGCTAATTAAGGACTTTTGTCCTGCCAGGTCGGAGCGGGCGAGCTGTGCCTCCCACTGCTCCATTGCCCTACTGGTATTTAGCCTATGAGGGTGCTTAGTGCACTCCCAGGTTATGTGTATTAGGGTAGGTATGCCACCGCACCAAGGACAGTTGGCCCTATAACGAGTGGGATACATGGCGTTTAGCAATTTTAAATGGGGGAACACCCCGGTGTGTATTTTACGCCAATCGGCGGCCTCTTCCCCGTTAAGTTGTGAGTGGGGCGGCGGGTATTTTCTGCGGACTCCACCCTGATGAGCAAGGATGTCTTTGGCATTTAAATTGGTGGAATTTTGTGAGGTATAGTGCGGGTGGTTGGGGTTTGAAGAGGACGCCGTCGCTCGGTTAGTGAACCCTCGAGCTAACGCGTTAGCCTTTTCGTTCCCCTGTACCCCCGCGTGGCCCGGGCACCAGAGTAGGCGATGATGGTGGTTGAAGGATTTGGGAATTATCGCGAGGCTAGCCGCAGTCACGTGCCCCTTGAGAAACATGCGACATGTCTCCTGGGAGTCCGTGACCACGACCGAGTCCCTTTGCGAACGCTCCGCGTGGGCGAGTGCGATCGCCACTGCTAATATTTCAGCCGAGGTGGGAGATCCTGCCGTGGCCGACGCGGTAATTTGCTGTTGGCTGATAGTGTTCACGACTGCCAGGGCGTACCTCCTTTGGTAGCGCTGCCCGGTCGCCTCTGCATACAGAGCTGCGTCCGTGTAGTACGTGTTGTACCTATGGTTATTAGAGTACGCTGATTGAATGTGTTGTGCGCGTGCTTTGCGCCTTTCTTTGTTGTACTCGGGATGCATATTCTTAGGAATTGGGGCTACTGTAATTTTGGATCTCATCGAAAGAGGGAGAGGCACGGCCTGCTCTGTGAGATAAATGGGGTATGCTGGGATATTCAGTCTAGCCAATATTGCCCTACCAGTTTTTGTGAAGCTGAGGCGCTCCCTCTGTCGCATCAGGGTGGCTTGCCTCAGTTCGTCGAAAGTATTGTGCACTCCCAAAGCTAACATGCGCTCCGTTGAAGTACATTTAGGCAGGCCCAGAGCAGCTTTGAAAGCGGTTCGGATTATTGTGTTAGCCTGCTTTTCCTCCTCCCTGTTCAGGATTTGGTACGGTAAGCCATACGTTATTCGACTAACCACTAAGGCCTGTACGAGCCTTAGGGTATCGTCTTCTCGCATTCCCGCTTTTCGATACGTCACGCGACGTATCATTTGGGCTATGTTGTTGGCTGTGGATTTGAGGGTCTTGAGTGTCTGTACTGCTCTCCCGTCGCTCTGAAGCCACAAACCCAGGACTCGCATCGTGGGTACTTCTCGGACTGATTGGCCCTCAACCACGATGTTAATGGATCCTCTGGATTTGTAGCCTTTCGCGTGTATCCTGATAACCTCAGATTTTTCGGGTGCGCACTTCAGGCCACTCCATCTAGAAAACTTCTCCACCGCTAATACTGCGCTTTGGAGCGTATATTCCTTATCCCCTAGCGAACCTCTGCTCGTCCACAGCGTGATGTCGTCCGCGTAGAGCGTGTAACCTAGGTCGGGTATCCGATCCAGATCGCGCGCGAGGCGACACATCGCTATGTTGAAGAGAAGAGGAGATAAAATAGCTCCTTGAGGTGTTTCTTTGTCAGGCATTTTAAATAAATCCAAAGTTATTTGGCCTATACTGATGCTCGCCTCGCGGTTGGAAAGAAACGCTCTTAAGTAATTGTATGTGCGCTCACCACAACCCGCGAGTTCGAGTTCCTCCAATATTGCGGCGTGAGAGACGTTGTCGAAGGCTCCTTTCAGGTCTAGTGCTAGGACTAGTCTCTCGTCGCCGTACGGTATATTAGTTAGAATTTCGTCTCTAAGTAGGAGGAACGCGTCCTGGCAAGATAAACCCGTGCGAAATCCTATCATGGAGTCCGGGAACCAGCTCCGCTCTTCCAGGTATCGCTGCAATCTGCTATGGATAACCCTTTCATAGAGCTTACCTAGGCAGGACGTGAGCGACACCGGCCGTAGTGTATCAATCGAGGGATTCTTTTTTGGTTTGGGGATCATGATTATTTTAGCCAATTTCCACTCTTGGGGCAAGTCTCCCTTGGCCCAGCACTCGCTATTAAATGTCTTTGTGATTTTCGCTAGGGCTACCGAATCCATGTTTCGAATCATTGCATTTGTGATCGAGTCTGGGCCCGGTGCCGAGTTTTTAACCGCGGATTGTGCCGCCTCATACACTTCCGCGTACGTTATATCTTCGTCTAATTTAGGGTTCGCTTCCCCCGCGTATTGTCTCCTCGCGTACGACGATCCCGTGGCAGGTGAGGGTCCTATGTTCTTTTTCTGAGATGATCGATTTGCATGCGAAGCAAACAGGCTCGCTTGCAAAGCGCTGTCGAGTATGAAAGGGAATGCTGGATTTTAGTTGAAATCCGGTAATCTTCCTTGTGTGTGCTTGTAATGAGGAAAAGTTACATGATCAGGATTCTTCAACTGGAGAACAACATAACAAACAGCCGTGAGGGAGGCTCTGACTTGCACGTTCGCAGAAATCCGTGTTCGAATGTAGATGAGAAGTTCCCTTTCATATGGGACGAGGGTGTACGTTTTTTACGTCTCTTTTAAGTCGGAAACGAGATGGCGTGGGCTTTAAAGCTCATTATATGCTTTTTACTTTTCATTGGCAAGCTTGATGACCCGTACAGCAGCGCATCATCTACGCCGAACACAGACTATACGAGTGACTTCAACTACCACGTAGTAACAGTTTGAAATAAAAATAAAGCATTCTGCTGCGAACAGCGCTAATGGCCGCCGGAGACCATTTACAAAAAAATGAAACCTGACATTTTTAACAGCTGCGGAATATGCTCCTTTAGAATGAGATCGAGTCTAGACCGATGAATAAAAGCAGGCGCCAACAGCGACCACACTTCAAATATTCGCGCGCAGAACAGCATGGCGCCTTTTCAGAGAACGGTTAGAAGGACATGCTGCGAATACCGCTGACATGAAAAACGAACATCCTTTATCCGCACACGGTCGACTGGCTTCTTCTAAAGCTCTTCCCTACGGGTCACATTATATGCGAGGTGTCGTCGGTGCGTCCTTCGAAGCTTCTCCTCAAAGTGTCTCTGTTGTCTTTCTCTCGCAGGGACACAAGAGCCGCTCAAAGTTCGGACCGAACGGCGCAGACGCGTACGCCAGAGCAGTGGACTGCCACAATGTTCGTGAAACACCCCGGAACGTGCTGGGCCGCCCAACTTGAAAGGAAGCCGCTGCGCGACACTGTTTAAATCTGGCCACCAGTTGCAGGCCATACCGATGGCAAATGGTCAATGAGCCCTACAATTTGGCCTATGCGGATTGGTGTTACTTAGTCTGACGTGCTGTCCACCACGTGATTCAAAGAAATACCACGTCGGCTGACAGAGAAGTCTACGACTCTTGTTGAGGGGTCGATGTATGTAAAGCACAATCCAGAACTCTGCGATGACTAAAATTTAAAAAAAGAAGAGAAAAAGAAACGAGAGAACGGTTGCATTAAAACATTTGAGGCTATCTCTAAGCAAAGTTGGGACCGGCTCAGCACGCACCACCCTTATATAATCACGCACAATTCTCACAATTATCGGGCACGAACTTGCACAAGCACTGCACCCGCTTTGAATGGCATGTATATATGCACGAATGGTTATAAACAGCTGATAAGATAAAAATAACTATCTAGCATTTTTTATACGTTACGAAAGGAAATCGCTCGGGAAAAGTGGTTGTTTTAAAAATATAAAATAGTGTCCACGTTTTCTTACTTATGCACTATTTTCTCTCTACTGCACCATTTCTTTTCTATGCAAGCACTTTATATACTTGTTATGCGACGCCTATTGATATTCATTATTTTCTGTGTTTTACAGCGGTATCTGTAATCGCCTGGTCATTTCTGGTGTCCGCGTCACCGTCCCTCACAGGAATCTCAAAGTGCTTGGTGTGAATATTGTTTCTAAATAAATAAGGAAAAAAAAACAACTTCAGAGGGCTCCGAGTGGATGCGAACTCTGCTCCCACGGACGGAACTTCAGTCGGAAGTTTTACTTCTACGCTGATGCAAAAGCAAAGAAAACTGCGCTTGCAGAACGCGGTCACGTCTTTAGCTATACCATGCAGCGGCTGACGCGAAGTTCTCTAACTTGCATATAAAGCAGCACAGAGGTGAAAAAACTGAAGCCAGGAGTTATAAATGAGAAAGTTGAGGTATAGAAAAGAGGTTATTATCTCAGTCTATTCCCTAAAGAGCACAGCTTCCACAGGGAATGCAGTTTTCTGCTTGCTCTCGACAGGAGATTGATTCGTGCGCATCTGCGAATGTTTCGTCCAACTTATACTGTACAAAGCTTATTGCGTATGATATGGCGTTAGCTATAATGCCACTACTTTGCATTATGGTCGAAACTTTCTTTTTAAGTACCACGGCATCTCGATAACCATTGGAAAAAGGGAGGTCGCAGCAAAAATATTATGTTAATATCAGAGGGTAACCATTCCGCAGAGTTATGCCGCAAAGTTTAAAGCGCAAGAACATACCACTCTTGCTTGCTATTACTTATGCAATTTTTTCCATTGATTTGTATTCAAAGGAGAGGCTGACCCCTTTAGTGGTGCCGGCTACGTCTCGTCGCAGGCTGAACAGAAACGAATCACAAAATGCACTGAAAAGCACTAACGACAGACTTGGAGCGTGAACGCTTGTGAAGTTCCGCACACTTGTACAGGAAGGCACAGTTGGAAGGAAAAGGATACCCGGAGACGTGGATAGTTTCATTAGTAAGCGAAAGTACACAAAGATAGCCCGAGAACACGCACAGGGATGGACAAATTCCCTTTCTTATGTCCGGTTATATATATAAATCCTGCTTATTCCAAAAATACTGCTTTAGTACCATCCAATGCAACATTCATAGCACAATCAAAGTGCTTGGAAACGATGAGACGGAAATGGTGTCCGTATCCCGTTAGAGGATCACATAGACCTCTGAGGGTCTGTTGCGGTGCTTCGCAGCGGAGTCAAATAACCAAGGGTGTGTGAATATTCAAACTTTCGCATACGAATCGAATATTACACACTAACTATTCGCAATCGAAAAGGAACTACACTGTATTTCAGAACAGTATTAAACACTAACCGGAAATTTTGCAACACCCGACTGATAAAATCTCGTTACCGTTTTCCGTCTGCTAAACAGAGTATCGCAAACTACCAGAAGTGAAACGACAAACGTTTTCAGCGGAATGAGATAACAAAACGGATAATGCAAGTTTGCTTTCTGTTTCGCGGTGGAAGCCTACATGACAGTCTTTGAGTTTTGTTTGTAGTCTGTCATTGTTTTTGACTATTAAGTCATATAGCATCTTTATCTTTTATGCGGTACGGTGTTCCTAGCAACAGGCCGTTTCACATGTGCTTATGGCGCACAAATGCTTCAGCAACTTCTTCCTGTTCTTTTTTTACAACTCGAAATTGTTTTTTGGCTACTATTTCTTTATAGTTCTTGTGCAGCTCCTTTCAATTCTTGGAAAGCTTGTTTGCGACCAGGCTCCAATACTGTTGAGAAGCTACTCGCGTAGTTTTTCGTGACAACTAGTGATGATGTGTTTAAAACAATCTTTTTTCTCCTGACAGCTGGCTTTTGTGTACCACTCGGTACAGGCTCGGTACCTAACTATACCAAAATAAATATTCCTGCTGTAAATGCGTACTTGTATTCGTTTGCGTTCGACTACACGATACCTGATTCAACGTTTGATGCTTATTATTCTTATTGGAAAAGATTAATATTTGCTTACCTCTAAAATTACCGCTTCAAGTTTACTAAATTATGACAGCTGCTTCTGAATTCTGAGGTTCTACTTCAGGCGAAAAAGAAAAAAGAATTATCCTTAAGTATATCTCCCTTACCTAGAACTTCTACTTGAGACCATTTTTGCGCTGATTTTGCGATGACGAATTATATCAACAGTAACCATTCTCGCAACTCTTCAGGGAAGTGATAGGAAATGTTCTTCACTTTCTCACGAACAAATTTGCTACGTCATGAAGCACCATCCCTCGCGTTCAAGATAACTTCATCTCTCCGAAACTGAAAATCACGGTTGGGGATCGGCTGATTCAATAACTTAGCGCCTACATCGCTCAGGCTTTTAATAACGACGGAAACGTTCCCAGTATCTACAGCCACTCAATGCGCCTCTTCACGCGTTCTCGTTCACTAAGCGCATACGCCGGGAGCAGATTCGGCTGCATCGATAACGAGTGCAATCAAACGGAGGAATTTAATCAATATATCGGCTTGCCAAGAGTCGGGAAAGAGGTGGAGGTAGAGGGGGGAGGGGAGGGAATGGATGGATACGGTATGATCTGCAAACCGTCCCCCGGCTTTGGAGGAGAGATGTGTACGCTCGTGCATTGGGTGGTGGAGTGGGGCGGGGAAGGGTAGGTGTGTAGCGGGCGAGAGTCACACGACAAGATCGAAGGCCTGTCGACATGGCGCGGATAGGAGGATGAGGCACACTTGGCCCAGACAAAAGCCTCCCGTCAGACGACACGAACCAGAGCTGCGTGCGAGGCAATAAGGAATCTCCCAGACCAGTAAGCAACGTGGAAACGACAAAAGGCAAAAAAAAAAGAAGAAAGCGATAAAGCGTGGAAAGAAGAAGGCCTGCTGTTTAAGACAAGTCGCGTAGAAAGCGTGCGGATTTGGCCTCGAGGACGAAGCTGAGGGGGTGTTCGTTTTTCCGCTTTCGAGAGCGAGAGAGTCCGTCCTGGCATCGAAAACCAAGCGCGTGAAAAATGATATATTTTTTCTCTGTTCGGTTAGCATTGATAGTCCTGTCACTCCGGAGAGGGGGGAGTGCCAGAATTCTCCACGTAATATTGGCTGCATGGTTTCCTTTACCTTTTATTGCACGCCTAAAAGGCGACAGCCCGCCCCCGTGATGTGCTATAGTAAGCAGGTGCCGGTGACAGGCCGGCCATCTTGGAAAGACCCAGGGGACTAAGGCGTAGCACTCACGGTATGGCGCTCACGATTTGGACAGCGCTTGCTTGTATTAGTAACAGTTCGTTCGATGTGTTCCCGCTAGGGTGCACACAAACACGTACTGCACTATGTTTTCGTACAAAAGAGATCGTAATAAAGGCACTTCCTCCGCTAGAATATCTTGGTGAAGCAACAGAGGTTGGATAGCCTCAGACATGAAGTATTACTCTTACCTAATACTGGTGTGTATTGGCGTGGAGATGTCATCGGGCATTGGCTTAAGGTAACTTCCGAAAATGTTGAAATAATAAGAAACATTGAAAAAAAAATATTTCTTTCCTTTTTCGATATCAAATTGGAAACGTTGAAAATGTGTTCGGAAACAGTATACCATAATAGCAATAAAAAATAACTGCAGGCGAGGGTCTGTGCAGGGAGATGTGTGCTCAGCTTACAAAACGTCGACATTGTGTAACAATTACGTCAGCTTTTATCCACCCAACGATTCTTAGTGGTCATCGAAGTTATTTTCTGAACATGAAAGCTGCTTTCTCATTCTTTCAAGAAATGGAGGCTGCCACGCTGCCTGCAAATTAGCGGTATTTTAGTTTCCCGGTACAGTTTCTGCGGATGTAGTGTGTGTGACAAGATGGTCAACTTCATTTAACTTTGCCGTTTTGAGAGAAAGCTTAAACGCCTTGGTGCATTTATACACACTGCATGAGTGGTAAAAGGCCAGTCATATTTGCATCCATTCAAAGAATGGTAATTTTTGCGGTACTTCTGTTGTCTACCCAGCGATCAAATACAATATCCCAATAGACGTGGCACTCTGGAGCGGAGACTTTCATATGCCTTAGGGCATTTGGTTCGGCAGCCAGGCGGTGATTATATTGTAGACAGTAAGCTAATTAACTTGATTTTTATTTCTAGATTCTTGCGAACTCTACGTATATCGAGCGTTTCCTTTTAAGAGATGATCGAGCAATGAAATTCTAGTGTGCTTCTATAGAACACGTTCGCGTCCGTTCTGCAATGCATACCTTTCTTTACTAACAGAGGTGCACATCTAATGCTTCTCCTGGTTAGCTTTATTTTTGGTCCTGTTTACATTTTCCTTTTATTTTCGTAGACTTAGTATACTTATGTATTTGCGGTATGTGTGTACGAGATAGTGGGGATAGGGTAGCCTTAAATGTACCTATGGATAGACGGTTATAATGTAGCTTACCTTCCCGTTTTTCTACTGCTGATCAACAACAAGAATGTAGACTTGCGATGCGCAAAGTGTAGGCTTTTTGACTAGCTGTAAGCAGTGGCCGGCTTACAGAAGAATAGGTGGGCGTTCCATTGGCAAGGCAGGACAGGCTCGGGTTAAGTCGTGAACATCTGTTTCCGCCACAGGAACCACACAAAGAACGCACATAAAACAATATGACAAAGCTTAATGGAAAAAAATTAGGACACTCAAAGCGTTCACCTAACATGAGGTATAGTCAAACGAATTACTGTTTGAAGTATATCGTACTCTAAGTCTCGCTATAGGAGCCTGTCAGTTCGAACTGTACAGCCAGAGAACCCACCATTGGAAAACGATATCACTAAGGCTTTAAGGAAATTTGAAATTCAA